>NC_081543.1:6994607-7058906 GCF_901000735.1 Corylus avellana
GCCCCAATGGAAGGAACAAAGCACCACTCCACATACGGACATCCGCATAAGCTCCTCACCAAATTGTACGAAATGAAATCCATCTTAGTCTCTTGGAAACAAACAACATCAGCCTTCCAATTTCTAAGCAAATTTCTAACCCTCAACCTTTTATCCCTCTCATTCAAACCTCTCACATTCCATGAAAGAATTTTCAGCTTCATGATTTAACTCGACTGACCCTCCCCTTATTTCTTTCCCTTGATGAATGCTCCAGAAAATTAACAGAGGACTGCAAATTAATAAGCTCCCTCTTACCTTTTTTGATAATAGGAGTGCACACTGCCCTCTCCACTTCTTTGCCTCTGTTGTCGGCCAGAAGCCCCCCAATGGTCTCCTCAAGCTTACCTTCCTCACCATCACAAGTTAGGCCAACTTCCTTGCAAGCCTGAATGATAAAATTTCTCTCCTGCACCTCCAACTGTGTCTCCTGAACAGAATCTGGGACAAAAGAATCCTGGTAGCTAGAACCCACCACTTCTGTAGAAGCTCCATATAGGTTATCAGTCTGTGATATGCAACGCCCGTCTCCTTACCCAGAAAACCCTTCACAGAAGCACCCTGAGAACCTCCCATCTTGACCTCCTCACCGACGCTGGTAGCAGACCCAGAGAATTCCGGAGACACCCCACTGCCAGGCTGCTTACCCAGAATCCCAGAAACAGAGACACCCAAGACCCCCTTGAGATCACCTTGGTCGACCAGCCCCTTCACCAGACTGGGTAGAGGCCCCTGCGTCTTCATCGAGGAACCCATCGTCTCCGTAACCTCGACCAAGGAGTCCGCCGTCAATATATCTCCCAAAGTGTCAACCCTTGCCGGACTCGCCGCCCCCTCACTGAGCATGTCTTCCTTAGTCGGCACCTCTGACGGAGATGTGGTTGCTAACTCCAGGGCCGAAACGACCTCCCTGTCCCAAGACAACAACCTCTCCTCGGAACTGGAATAGATACCGGCGACTCCCACCAGAGACTTTGGGCCTCCCTTCAAGCAGTCCAGCTCACCGACCGGAGGAGCCGATGCTTGATCACTTAAATTCGCCACCACCGTAGCCTTGAAACTAGGACCCACCGTCGGAACATCTCCCAGACCACCCTCACTTGCCGGATTATTTCTCTCCTCCCCCTCACTGGACTGGACGACCTCTGTCGGCACCTCTGCCGGAGACGAAGGGACAGTTTGCGAGACAGACCCGGCATGGGACACCCTGTCGCAGGACATCGGCCTAACCTCGGGACTACCGGCGAGGCCCACCGGAGCGACAGGGCCTCCTGACGAGCTCTCCGGCACATCCACCAGCTTCGAACCTCCATCCGATGCCTCCCCTTTCTCGACGGGCCGAACAGCTTTCCTCCTAAAATAAGTCTTGACCGGATGGTATCTCTTACCATGCTTGGGCCTACCCCAATAAACCTTCCTGGGCTGGGCTACTTCCTTCATATGATTTTCCCCTCCTACTAGCCCATAATCACACGATCCCCCAGGCCTAGGTAGAGCACTCAGGCCTTCCACAAAACTGATAGCCCTCGCAATTCTGTCGAGCCCCACGTCCACCTCGCCTCTCAATCTTACCAGCGTCTCCTTTGCATTAATTAAGTCCTCTTTAACACGAAACCAGGCTTGCACGACAGGACTACCTGCCCCCTCCCGTCCCTTCACATGATCAGCTCCGCTTACTGAGACTGGCAGACTCGTCGTGGTGATCAACCTGCTCGCCTGAACTGGAAACCTGCTCGCCGAAGCTCCGCCGTGAAGACCCAGTAACTCCCCTACCTTTGGGTTGCTCGTTCCCTCCCCATCAAAACGCTGATTCTTCTTCGGACCCTCCATACCGCCCCTGTCCGACCTCACTGCGGCTAGGGACTCATGCAGACCCTTCTCCTGTGTATCCGAAAGCTGGTCTTGCTTATTCTTCACTACAGAAAGCTCATTCAACCACCTTGTGACCCTGGCAATTGGCTCAGTGAAAGTATCAAAACAGTCCTCTGTCGTCTGCAACGATGACCCCATAACTTCCACGTAGCTCCTTCTCCTCCCCCCTTCATCATTTTTCTTAATAACTTCCCTAACCTCCCTAGGCTCACACAGGGAAAGCTTGGCGAAGTGCAGCTCCGTAATGAGACGTTTCCATCCTTGACCATGACGTCTTTCTGGTATAATGACCGAGCCACTCCTATGCCTACCATCAAATTCTTCAATTGTCAGGAACCTCCCATGTCTGTTAGCACATTTCTGTGCAATTATCCGTGGATACCTTGCTCTGGATTGGTCCCAAAAAACCTCTGAAGAATCCACTGCTACCAGGTCCTCTATAATGCGTGCCAACCACACCACCTCATCCTTGTGCAAGAAGATGGTTTTTTGTTTCCTATTGCCTCTTTCGAAAATTCTCACCCCTGAAGCCCCACTCTTAATCAGAAACTCGAAAGTTTTGGACTCCACAATCCACTTTCTCGAAGTAGCCATACCGCTCCCTAGCTCACCAGCAAAAAACTAGACCCCCAACCAGTAACCACAGCGCCACCCACGCTGTTCTCAGGCAGAGTTGGAGAGAAAGAGGCTATATAACAGAATAGTGATATCATCTACCTATCATTTTTTAAAGGAAACAGAGAAAGAATTTTTAACAATCACCAAAAGCTTGCAATACTACAGAGGTACTAACTACTGACCAGAAGCTACAACAAAAAATTTCAGAAGACACAAAGCAACGGAAATAACATTAGCAAAAAGAACACCCTTTAGAAAATTACTACAGAGAGTATTTAATTAGTATTTAATTAACTGCGGTGATTAAGCCATTCAAAAAGATTTTCCCCATTCATATATGTCAAGAATGCTCTTTTTTTATTAAGAAATGATGCCCATTTCTTGAAGGAAAACAGAAAGCAAAGAATCACATTGAGGTGTGTAAACCACACACTGGAATGTCATTTATGTTCAAGCTTCTTGGCACAGCCAAACTCCTATTGTAGGGTACCTAGAAGCAGCTAAGATTGCATAAACACAATTTCATTGATGGCCCCAATTGCATCATGACAATATGACACTATTTCCTTAAATTCATGTGAAACTTGCATAAATAAATTCAAGTACAACTTCATTCAGATTGAACATTAATATTAGGAAAGCCATATAAGCTAATCAATCAGTATGCAAACATGTCACGCCCAAACCCGCTGGGTTTTAGTGCATGAGGAAACCACGATTGACTAGAAACCTATAAAAAATTTCTCAAAAATAATGTCTTTCCATCAAGGAAAATGATCAATCCACAAGTACAATGTTACACTCCTCAAATGTTCCCAAAATAAGTCAAAACTCCATGAATATTTACAAGAATTATAGGCCTATGTACTAGGGTTGTGCCTCACTACGCTTTTTTTATAAAAAAAAATAAAAAAATAAAAAAAAAATTATTATTAGCTATAAAATTAGAGATGTCTATATTAATTACGAGTAACATTAAAAAAAAATTATTAGCTATAAAATTAGAGATGTCTATATTGATTACGAGTAACATTGTGTCTCCAAATGAGATCCAAGCTGCCACAAAATATGAAATACAACCCATCTCAATAATAGGGACCCAAAATAAACAAGCATGTCTCGCTTCAGTTATTAAACAATTAAGTCTCCAAAGAAAAGATCGACAAAGCATCTATACTCCAAACAATATGGTAAAGGAACTGCTAGCAATCAAAACTCCATTCTAGGGGCCCACCAGCTAAATCTATAAAATAATAGGGGGGAAAAAAAAAAAGCTAATGCCAGTAAGTGACATACATAATGGGGTAGGGAAAATGCAAGTTTCATGGGATGAAATATTTCGCATATTAAATAGTAAGGAGGTTGCCAAATAGGAAATGTTATAAATCATTTTCTTAGCAATAAATTAACAAGAGTAATTGAAAGACATGTAATACAAAGCTTCTCAAAATAATATTCTACGAAACTTGACACATACTATGAACTGTAACATATATCCAACTCAAATCTAAAACAGAAAATCCATCCCAAGGCAACATGACAATGTTCCACACGGACAAAATAGGAGTTACACAATCGAGAAGCCAAACTACCAATGTCACTAATAGAACCCAAGATAAATGTTTCACATACATGGAACAGGGGGGAGAACAAAGGATTTATTTCAAAGGTAGGGGCAACCTGCAACAGGGTCCAACCAAAGTACTTGGAAGAGGCATTGGTAGTGCACGGGCATCATGGCTGGAGCTCATGCATTCAAGATCGAGTGTTAACAGAATGTAAATGGTGTATGTGGCTTTGTTACGTGTAGTACTGTAACTGTGGACATGTCATAGATGTGAGAATCGTATTAATAGTGGTTGTAGATGCATACACGTTTAAATAGGAGTCATGGAGATTGGAGAGAGTAGAACTTTAAAAGTCAAGTTGTATGAGGCTTACTCCATCGATGTGGAACTTATTTTATCTACATCCATTTCCATTCCTTGTCACTATCTGTACTGGGAGCGATCGCATGGTATCAAAGCATGACTACTAACAAGGAAAGGAGATCACCAAACTCCTCACAACCTCACAAGGGCATTCCGGATGATCCTTTACCAACTCTTACGAGAAGGGAATCTCGTCAAGGGTCCACCATGAGTGTGAAGACTCAGGGCGGCTGTCCATAGCCCCTCATACCGTCAAAAAGGATTTTCCACAGCACACAACAGATGACCTACGTAAATGGTTAAACCAGGTTGTCCAATTCTTTGAATATCAGGGCACCCCACCCAACAAAAGAGTCACCAAGGTATCCTCCCATCAAGAGGGGGAGGTCAACCAATGGCTCCAGTGGTTACAATGTGTGCATAAGGAGAAAAGGATGGTTCTAAGTTCTAACTTGGGATGTCTTCAAAAAAGAACTGTTGGCTCAGTTAGGACCAATGGAATATGAGGACATCGATGAAGCATTATCCCAAATCAAGCAATATGGTACTTTTCAGGTGTACCACCAAGAATTTGAAAGGCTGGCAAATCGGGTGGTGGGCTGGCTACAGAAAGCCCTAAATGGAACACAGCAGTGAGGATGTTTTGACCCAAGTCCCCATTGAAATGTCCCGAATGAGGGATGAAAGATTGGTGCACCAAAATCGACTGAATGAGCCGAACGTGCAAAGAACAATTCTCATACAAGATAGTGTGGCAACAGCATCACCAACCCTTTGTCCACCACCCATTCCTCCGGTAAAGAAGTTTTCATGGGAAGAGGATGAACAAATGATATTCATTGGGGTATAAATTCCGCACACCTCATGTCTTTTTCATCGAGAACCATCCGTGGGTGGTCGAAGTGACCAGCGAATGAGAGTCGGAGCAGCAACTGCATGAACCTTGAGGGCAAGGTTCTTTTCAAAGGGAGGATGAATAATAGAACCCAAAGAGTGCAGAAGCCGAACACAAACCCAATATATGCCCTCTGTTTCATGGGAGAACAAAGGAGTTATTTGTGCAGGCAGGGGCGACAAGCAACTTACAACATGGGCTGACCTAGTGTTACAAACCTAAGGGTTCTAAGGGAATCTAGACCTTAGATTCTAAAAGAACCTAGACCTTTCAAACACAAGGTTTGGGATTAATTTTTGTCGTGCCTTTATTCCTAGTATTACCTCTTTAAATAGAGGATTCATTACATATTCTAAGACTGAGTCAGCAACTCTTATTGGAATATAAACTAAGGCTAAGTTATCAAGACTCTTACATGGAAATAAAGACTAATATAGAAATAAAGACAAATCTGAATAAAATAAACTACTAAGAGATTAGTAGAGATTTGAAGACCATCTTAAAGGACCGTAACATTCCTCCCCTCTTAAAATAGACCTTGTCCCCAAGGTCTAGTTGATTTTCTTCAAAGCATCCTTGTTCTGTCAAAGTCAAAGTAACAAAATTCCACTCCAAGTCACGTAACAGTATTGTGGTATATTCAAATTGCCTTTCCTGCCACCTCATACCCTATGCGAATCCTATCTCTTCTATACTTCATCAAGCATCCATCGCACCATCTCTTGTAGGGACAATATTGACATCCATGATCTTTGAGTGGCCTCTTGTCTTCAAGGGCAAAAGTGGAAAATTGAATTAATGCAATCAAACACCTTTTTACTCTCTACCGAAGTATTGAGCGTTTGTGGCGGAAACTCTTCCTCCAAGGCAGCGAGTTTGGGAATGCTAGTGCAGGTAACGGCAACTTCTTCCAACTCCTCCAACTCCTTCCCTGCAAATGGATCCAAAAATTTAAGGCGTTTTCTTTTTGGCCGCTCAAAAGGTGGCACATGATAGCAATGGGAAGGCTTGATCCGGGCTCGTGGTAGTGTTTCGGGATCAACCACATCCATGGCTTCTCCACCTGGATAGAGCATAGCCGATTCGAATTGCTGGGTTGCAATTGGTGGCTCGTTGTTCTTGGATTGTTGCTTTCGCAGAAAAGTGGCCACCCATAGCGCCTTCTTGTTGAACGGCCTGTGTATTATGGGTTCAGATGGAACACATGTTTGGTGGTTGAAGGTTGTGCGTGAAAAGGGCCGAGAATAATTCACTTCAGGTTGTGATTTGTGTGGTATTTCGGGATTGAAAGGGTGTTTTTCTGATTGGGTGTTGTGTCTAGGTTGCCGGCAGTGACAGTGTGACTTTTTGTAAGAATTTCGGTGGTGGTGGATTGGGTAGGTTTGTGATTTTGGGGGTTTCGGCGATGACAGAAAGGGGTGGGATTTGTGGCTCTGATGGTAGTGAAGATTGAGAAACAATTAGATTGTCCATCTTGGAGAGAAGGGCAGCAATTAACTCTCAGATCTCACCATCCATTGCAGAATTCAATTTAGTCAATTTTGCCTCTAAACAATCAAGCCTTTGATCCAAATTGAAAGATGGTGAATCCATTGTTGGCTTTGATAACAAGTTGTTACAAACCTAAGGGTTCTAAGGGAACCTAGACCTTTCAAACACAAGGTTTGGGATTAATTCTTTTCATGCCTTTATTCATAGCATCACTTCTTTAAATAAAGGATTCATTAGATATTCTAGGGCTAACTCAGCAGCTCTTATTGGAATATAAACTAAGGCTGAGTCATCAAGACTCTTACATGGAAATAAAGACAAATCTAAATAAAATAAACTATTAAGATATGAGGAATGCTGGGCTTACAAACAAATTTTACAGAAAAATTTTTACAAACTGTGGCAACATGATTGGATATAAAATAAGTTCAAATTTTGAAAAACCTAATCATGTTGTGCTACATCAGTTTGTAAAAGTTTTTATGTAAAATTTATTTGTAAGCCTAACACTTCTCTTAAAAGATTAGTAGAGATTTGAAGATCATCTTAAAGGACCGCCTGAAGTGAAGCATATTTTATCGACTTCCATTTCCATTTCCATTCCTTATCACAATCTATATTGGGACCTATCAGTCACAGAGAGGGAAGTAATTGGCTACAGGCCAACAATGTCGCATAGATTAAGGTATCATGATACTGGCTACAATGTCATATTGACTGCAGTGTCAGCTACAAGTATTTGTAATATTGCACTCAAGTCCATCCCAGCTATATGTTTAGTGTGAAGATGCTCAAGAAGCATTTCTAGTACTGCACTAAATTCCATCCCAGCTAAAAGCATCCCACATGTCCTTATCGGCTCTTATGTTGTCAACATGGCAAACCTATAACGTATCAGCAACTCTACTAAGTGTATAGTTCCATACTACCCTCTAACTAATCAATGAGTTAACACAAGTAAAATGGTTGCCAAGTCATGTAATGTTCATTGCAATGCTAGTTGTTCATGCTGTAAAAAGCCCAAAATCGATTTAAATAGAAAAAGAAAAGTAAAGATATATATAAACACACGCACACACACAAATGTTAATAAATTACACAATTTCAATGGGAAAACTCTTAGCCTTTCGTGTATTAAACAGAATGCCCATTCAACAAACAGTATTTTATACCCTAGATTAAATTTTTGTTTTGATAAGTAATAAAGAGAGTTTATTAGAAAAGAGGAAAAAAAAAATCAAGTAAACTACAAGAGTTTCTCCTAAAATTTGCATATAAAGGTTCAGACAATCAACAAAGTGCAAGAATGAAGAAAAATGGACACTGCCACAGGCAGCCATCCGATCATACAAAGATTGAAGAAAAATAGACTTGAGGTCATTTATGCTAACTCCAATAAATTGAAGGACTGCTTGTTTTCTTTCCATACGGTCCACATTATACTGACCACCACAGAATTCCAAACAGAACTTATGAATGACGATCAAACATCCCTCAATAGATTTATATCTCAATAACCTTCCCAGGCATAACCCAATGAACACCAAGACATGTAAATATCAAGCTCATAACTGCCTTACATCAATGCAATGTAAGAGTAAATGATCCACTGATTCACCATTAGCCTTACCAATACAACTCCAATTGACTAGAGCAACAACTCTCTTAATGATGTCAAAGTCAAATGCAGATATAAAATGATGTCAAAGTTTTATAGTCACTCCAAATGCATACGATCTCATGTTATACCTATCATGGAACCAACATCACTACAACAAGTATACATATAAAATCTCTCTGACTTACAGCTCCTTTTACTGCCACATCCAGGTCTGCATCATCAAAAACTATGCAGGGTGCATTGCCACCAAGTTCCAGAGATACCTAGAAAGGTCAAGAAGTCAATTAGCCACAAGGTGATTCCCAGACCATTCAATCTTTTAGCACATGCACTCGTTTCATATCCTATGCATACCTTTTTAACAGTCCCAGCGGCACCTGCCATCAACTTCTTTCCAACTGCTGTTGAGCCCGTGAATGTGATCTTTCTTACCTGGATAAGTTGAATAAAACAAGAGCACCTAATGTTGCACCATTTGTATATCCAATTATCTCTGTGGATATTGCATCATGATATCAGATTGAGAGAAGATTGGGGTATATATTAAAGGTAAAAAAAAACCTGTGTACTGGCAAGTAAAGAATCTCCTATATCAGAAGCATTTCCCATAACCACGTTGACAACGCCCTAAACAATAAAAAATCAATAACCATAAGAAACAAATGACGCAATAAATATGTTATCGGGATGGTCAAGGAAAAAAGAAATAAAGGCTAAGAAATGCTCTAGAAACTATGGCAACAAATTAGGCAATTTAGCCCAACACAAACCCCATCCAGTCATTGAGCAAGTTAATTTTGAAATTTCAAGCTTGGGATTTGGATCAGCCTGGGAAATTCCGAAACAAGTTCAACTTCAACTGAGCTAGGGCCAATGCCTCTGCAACCCGAGTTTAACCTATGGTTTTGATTAATTAGTTCATGATGTAAATTTGTTAGCACTGGAACCATATCTTTTCTGAATATGTATATGTTCATGTTGGGAAAGCATTTTAGAGGTTCACTTTTAAAGTAACACCTGAAAACCATTAATCATAGGAACATAAAGCAACCCAGAGTTGCAGCCTAGTAGACACATATATACTTATCATCTTGGTTTCAACTTAGAAGGCCCAAAGAGATGACAAACTTATATCATACCCTAAAAAAGTATATGTGCTTATGTGTCTGTCGTGCACAACACACATGATAAATAATTACCGGTGGTATTCCAGCCTGAAGAGAGAGCTCAGCTGCTGCTAAAGCTGTGAGAGGTGTAATTTCAGAGGGTTTTATGACTACCGTACAACCACATGCAAGTGCAGGACCAACCTGAAACAAGTGAGAGACAAAGCAAGTGATTTTGAAAATGATATACATTCATAAAAAAAGCCATCTGCTCCTCTAAGCACTATAAAAAATATGCACCAGAGGATATCAGACTATATTAATCCTAACTTTAGCAAACCTTCCGAGTAATCATAGCCAAGGGAAAGTTCCAGGGCGTAATTGCACCAACAACACCTACAGGCTGCAAAATAAAATTTACAAGAGCACATATATCAAATAGCCTTGAATAAGACATCTAAGATAACAATTGGCATTAGAATATCGGGTAAAATCAATAAATCTGCATCAAAAATATAGGTCAAAACCGTCCATCAAAGGTAATGGGACTGCCAGTGGTAGAACGCAAATCAAAGTACACAGCTCAGAAAAAGGATACTAATACAAAAGAGGTGGGTGAATGCTGGTAATTGCTCTCTCGTCAATATGCAAGGGATTTATAAAGATTTTAAAATGATATCATGTTCATGCTTTCAAGGCTGGTGAAGGAGGGTAATCCTTTTCATACTAGAAATCCTTACTATTCTAAGAGGTCTTAGATGTTGTTGGGTTGTATTGGAATTTTATATCTTATTGGTCATTATCATGTTGAGGGTACTTATATAACTGTATCCATCCTAAACAAATATAAATAATACGTTAGTTACATGAGAATGCTAATTCTAGGTCCCCTCCCTCTCACTGCCACTCTCTTCCATCTTCTCTCTTATCTTATCTTTTCATCATCGAGTGTTAAATCAACTTGATATCGTGGTAATGGCCCTGGATTCGAATCGTGACTCCACAATTTATCTCTTATTTTAGTTAAATATTTCACAAATTAGATTCCACTTATTGAGGGGATTCTGAGCCCCAACATGAGGAGTATTAGAATATTACTGATTAAATGAACAATTTCCCAGCAGAGTACTCTTTTTGGAACAACTGCTGATTTAACTAGACAGAAAACAGAGACAATAGATGAAAACACGCGATCAATTAGATGGAAAACAGGGACACTAGCTCATGTTGTTTAATAAAGCTTTACTGGGTAAGTAGCTTTGAAGATTTGCTCAAGAAGAAAATTCTTTATGGAGACCAGTGACTGTGGAGAAGTATGGGATCCAAAGAGGGGGTTGGTGTTCTAAGAAAACTCGAGCGCCATATGGGGTGGGTCATTGGAGGAATATTAGAAATGGCTTAGGGAGTTCCTCAAACTTTCTCTCCTACAGTGTAGGGGACGGATCTCGCCTTCATTTATAGCAGGATGTGTGGTGCGGAGAAGTGACTCTCGAATCTCTATTCCCATAAGTCTATTCTATAGCTCAGGACAAAGAGGCATCAGTGTTGGATTACATGGACTCTTCGGGCACTTATGTCCATTGGAACCCAACTTTTCTTACGGCGGTCAAGGATTGGGAGCTTTAGTCCCTTGTTGCATTCCTCAATCTATTATACATATCGAGAACCCACCCAAGAGAGAGACAAAATGTTGTGGTCACAGCTCATAATCATAGGTATGGAGTGAAGAGCTACTACTATACTCTACAGTCTAGAGAGGCTTCCCTTTTTCCATGGAAGAGCATTTGAAAGGTGAAGACTCCACCTAATATTGCTTTCTTCACTTAGACAACAACTTTTGGAAAAATTCTAACAATTGATAACCTTCGGAGGCGGGGTCTTACCCTTGTCAATTGGGGTTATCTTTGTAATAAGAGCGAGGAGAACGTAAACCACCTTCTCATTCATTGTGAGTTTACTTGCGAGACATGGCACCTTATTTGGAGTCTTGTGGGTCATGCCTAGCAATATTCTAGAGCTACTTCATTGTTGGAAGACGCAAAGGAGGAGACAATCCAAAGAGGCCATATGGAAAGTCATCCCTACTTTACTAATGTGGAGCATTTGGAGAAAAAGAATTTGACGTCTTTTCGAAGACCACGAGTCTAATGTGTTGCAACTAAAATCTTCCTTGAGTTCTCTTTTAGATTGGGTTGAATCCTTTGTTCCTAATTTATCTTCCTCTAGTCTTGTAGATCTTGTTAACTTTTTAGATTTTCGACCCCATTAGGATGGTTACATCTCTTGTATACTTTTCACATATGCGAACTTTTCTTCTTCTTCAAGAAATTATTATTCATCGAAAAGGAACCATGGTCCATCAAATACTCTTCCAAGAAAAAGGAATGCCATCATTACAGACAAAGATACTGTAGAAGAAGCTAACAGCAAACACCTTTTTTTTTATGAGGCCCACCAAAGCTTGTCTTCACCTTCTCATCTCATTTTATAGGAAAACAACAAATTGAAAAACGAAGCAAAGACATCCACCACCTAATTGTGAGCCACTCTAATAAAGCTTACCTTCCACTAAAGGGAACCACTAGAAAGCTCCAAATGAACTACTACAAAAGCATTCTTCAAACAAGCAATACTATATAAATCTGGAAAAGCTTCCTTAAGGACCTTCTCCCACACCACACATCATGCCAGAGTCTACTCTTGAAGCCATCTCCCAGCTCAAATCTAGTATGACGAGACTCACAGCAAAAGTCGAGTTAGACGACCACATCCTGATGGGTTCACGAGCAAAGACACGACACAAAATATCCTCCATCCCTCCTGATAACCCCACCCCATACGGCCCAAGGGGTTCAACAGAACACCCCCAACCCACGAACTGCCAAATTTAGAATCCACAACAACTCTCCGCCATGCCTCTCTCTCGGGCACATTCTGCCATAGTCATTTCCCTAAAAGAGCATGATTGAACATCCTCAAGTTCCAAAACCCTAACCCTTCCTCAGAAATCAAAGAGCAAATCTTAGATGAGCTAACTAGGTGAAATTTGAACTCTTTACCTATCCCACCCCATGAGAAATCTAGATGGAAGTTCTCTATGCAGTTTGCAACACCAACAAGAAGGGGGAAAAGAGATATGAAGTACGTAGCTAAATTAGAAAAGATATTCTTTATAAGGGTAACCATGCTACCCTTAGACAAAGACATCTTTTCCAACTAGCAAACCAACAATTTATCTTTTCAACACCACCGTCTCATATAGACTTGGTCTTGCAAGAGGCCTCCAAAAGAAGACCAAAATACTTTAGAGCCAAAGAAGAAACCCTACAACCCAAAATGCCAGCCGACCCATCCACATTATCAACATTAACCATAGGAACCAACTCTAACTTGGCCAGATTAACCTTCAAATCGAAGACAAGTTCAAAACATAAGAATAAATCCAACAGATAGAGAAGATGATTAGGTGTAGCCCCACAAAAAATCAATGTGTCATCCGCAAACAACATGTGATATATTAACCGCAACAGAGTGCCTAGACCCCATAGAAAAACCTGAGAGAAAACCCCCATCAACAATTGCAGAAAGTATTTTACTTAAGGTCTCCATGACAATAACAAACAGAAAAGGAAACAAATTGTCTCAAGCACGGGAGCTATTGAAGAAACCGAAGGGATTGCCATTCACCAAAACAAAGAAGCGCATTGAAGAGATACAATGCGCTAAGCAAGAGTGTCATTTCTCTCTGAATCCGCACCTCCTCAACAAATACACTAAAAACTCTCAGTTGACATGATTGTATGCCTTCTCAATATCCAGCTTACAAAGCACCCCTGGTTCACCAGATCTAATCCTACTATCCAGACACTCATTTGCTATGAGCACATAGTCAAGGATTTGCTTACCTTTAACAAAGGCATTATGGGGCTTTGAAATAATCTTCTCCATGACCCTTCTCAACCTATTGGCAAGGAATTTAGCAATAATCTTATAAACTCCATTCCCAAGACTAATAGGCCAGAAGTCCTAAAGATTAATAGCCCCAAATTTCTTTGGAATGAAAGCGATGAACGTGACATTGAGTCTTTTTTCAAACTTACTACTAGCATGAAAATCATGGAACACCCCCAATGTTTGGCTTGTGCACATCCTAGCAAACTTAGAAGAAAACCATAGAAAAATCATCAAGACTTGAAGCATTATCACTATTCAGAACTTTCACCACCTCTAAGAACTCACTCTCCTCAAAAGAATGCTCTAACTAAGAGGCCTCTTCTGCATCTATAGAGTCAAAAGCAAGGCCATCCAGCTTGGGCCACCAGTTGGGTTGTTCTAAAAGCATACTCTCATAGAACTAAACAAGATAACATGTTGGCCAAAAGAAACTAAGCCATTTACTGACAACAATTTGATGGAGTTTGTCCCTCCTATTTGAGTTGGCCACCCGATGAAAAAAATGTGTATTCATCACTCTCATTTAGCCAAAGAACCCTCGACTTTTGTCTCCAACTTATCTCCTCCAATAAAGTAGTTTTTTCCAACTCACTAATAACTAAGCTTTTCCTCAGCTTCTCTTCAGCAACTAAAGTTCTCTTCCTCCAAACCATCAAGAACGCACAATTCTTCCAACAAAGCTTTTTTATGCAACTCAACGGTACCAAACACCTACTCATTCCAAATTTTAAAATCAGTTTCAAGGCTCTAAGCTTTTGAGCCAAAATGAAGCTGGGAGAGCCTTGAAATCGATAAGACGACCCCACCACTGCCACACTCTATCCACGAAACCTTCAGCTTTACATATTCTCAAACTTAAAAGGTCTTTTGCACCCCTAACTACAACCACAACCAAGGAGAATGGGAAAATCATCTTAGCACAATCTATGCATCCTTTTCTGGAACAGATCGAGATACTTAGCTTCCCATTCCGGAGAAACAAGAAACCTATCAATTCTTGACCAAGAGGGAGAATTTTGATTATTAGACCACGTAAAAGACCCCCATACAAGCGGAAGATCCATGAGAACCTGTTCAAAAATAAAATCAGAAAACTCCATGATAGCGGGATAAGAACGAGCTTCACCCAATCTTTCACTAGAATAACAGGTGACGTTGAAATCACCACCAAGGCATATTCCACCAACTAATCAAGCCAGTCAACTCCTCTCATAAAGACCTTCTAAAGCTATCAAAACTAGGCCCATAAACCCCTGCAAAAGCCCAAACAAAGCCATCTTCTACATCTCTAAATGAACTAACAATAGAAAACTCCCCCACGCACTCTTTAGTCTTCTCCACAACCCTCCTATCCCACATAAGAAAGATTCCACTAGAGGCCCCTCTAGCAGCTAAGAGCACCAATCCACATGCTGACGTCCTCACAAGCTTCGCACAACACTACTAGAAATGCGCTCCAATTTTGTTTCTTGCATACAAATAATGTACGTCTTCCACTGCCTAAGGAGATTTATGACTCTCAATCACTTGTCACCCTCATTCAACCCTCTCACATTCTAAGACAGCAACTTGGGCTTCATAAAAAACCACTTGCAGCCCTCCCCTTGCCCCTACCATGGCTAGTGCTACCACTATTTGCATCACAATTAATGATATAGGATAACCTCCGTAGTTCTCTATTACCTTTTCTTCCTAAATTCAAACAAGAGCCCCAAACCTGCTCAAAATGACTCACTTCAATGGCCGCAAACAAGGCCAGAAGCTCCTCTTCAAATCCCTTGCACAAAAGCCCCATAGAATGGCGGATCTCTTTCACTTTCTGCAAAACCCCGGTCAAAAGCAAAGTCCCTGCTTTTTTGTTAATTGTAACTGATGGACAGAAGTTCAATGGAGTGGGCTCCTCCTCCAAGAACATATCCCCCGTTCAGCCATCAAAAGCTCAAATGCTTTAGCCTCAACATAAAACCAACTCACATAGCCCATCATCAATAAACTCCACCAAAACAACAAGCACTCTAACCCCAAGGAAGAGACACAGAAGAATCAAAGAAGAAGAAAATGTTGGCACGTGCCGACACGAGGGAGAAAAGAAAAAAATAGTTGCTAGAATTACCACCAAATCTAGTTACATTATTGACACCAGATTACCAATCAATTATAGGTAGAATAGCTCTTGCATTAGATTTGAATCACATAACATTTTAGCAGGCCTTGTTATGAAGGTTGTACACCTAATTTTCCTAGGATTGTAGTTCAATCGGTCAGAGCACCGCCCTGTCAAGGCAGAAACTGCAGGTTCAAGCCCCGTCAGTCCCAACCTAGGCCCAAAGTCAGAGCTAGTTCTTGCACAAAATATCATGCTACTTATTTGATTATCCCTACTGGATGAGGGTCCTCTTTTGCAACATCCTTGAGTCCAATGAGGATAAAGTTATCTCGTCATCTTTGAGAATCTGGATGACCTTGGCCTCCACTTCACTCACCGAACCAGCCTCTATATCACCCCTTGGAGAAGATTGTGCCCCTCTGGCTATCGGTCAATTTCGATTCCTTTGATCTTTACGGTGCTTATTCTATATTAGTTTAGTCATAAAGGAACTTCAGTTTCGCCTTTCTTGAAAATAAATAATGTTCCTTAACATGGTAATGATTCATGCAAGGACAAGACATCTTATATATATAACCAGGTTCAACTACTAGGCAAAATATTTATCTTATAAAGGTTCATAATATAGAACTCAAAACATCAAAAAAATGAATAAGATCACCTGCTTTAAAACAAACAACCGGCGATCAGCAAGAGGTGATGGAATTATATCACCATATACACGTTTGGCTTCTTCCGCAGAGAACTCAATAAAACCAGCCCCATAGCTTACCTGTAAATTGAGTCTATCACATAACATGTTGCAAATAATTGATGACTTTTGCAACCCCAAAATAAAAATAGTTCATGATGAAAACAAGAAAATATAGAGCCAAAAACCAATGCTCAATAGCTTAAGGCAAAATTTTGATTGAGATACCTCGCCCAGGGCTTCTTTTAGAGGTTTTCCTTGCTCTAAGGTTATAAGTTGTCCAAGCTCTTCTCTGTGGGCAATTAGTAGATCGTACCTTGAAGTTCATGTGGTAAAGACTAATATGAAAATTTGTTAAGAGTATAAAGTTTCTTGGCCAGCATTTTTGGAGAGGATTTGTTTAAGGAGTTGAACAGATGATTTGAAGTTTCTATAAAACCAGATAGACAAGTTTCACAAGGTAGCAAATGTACCATTTCCTAAGATATCTGCTCCTTGCAGCAGCAGTAAGTTTGCTCCAAGCTACACAGTCATAGTGTAGACATGTTATATTAGTAAAAATAATGTCAAGAATATATTTTACATCCCATTATAATCAAGAATACCAATAGCAGCATCAGTTTGTTACATTTATACATAAGAAGTTACACGCAACATATAACACGCTTGTGCACGTGCACAAGCGTGCGCGAGTGTACACACACACACAAGGATAGAGAGAGAGGGAGGACAAGTTGTCATTATTATGTTATACAATATAAATCCATTTGAGGCAATAACAACTCTTACATATACCAAAATAGCATTCACTTTATGCCTCTAATTCTAATATTATTGGCATCCAAATCACATGACTCTCACCACCAATATCAAAATCTACAAATAAAAGGATGCAAGGAAAGGTTTCCAAACAATTATGATTCAGGAAACAAGGACGATGGAGAAAAGTTCCAGTTTTTATTCTAAGTATTATTTATGTTCACCCTACTATATGTTCTATTCATCCTTATTTTTCCATATCAATGTATTAATGGAGTGATCCCATTACTCCTAGCATTTCAAGTATCAACTGAACGAATTCATTGGTTTGATACCAGTCTATCAAGTATTGGGACCCTAAATGGGTACATAGATTTTTGTTTTTTTGACTATAAAAAGACCAAATTGTTGATTAACTTAACAACCATCTATGAAAAATAAGTAGAAATAAAAGAATACTGACAGAAAATAAAAAGATGCTGTTCTACTTTATTCGAAATATATTTGTATACATCTATCCCATTGCTCTGCCGCTAAGAACTTAATCAGTCCAATGTCAGTGGCATGTGATTCAGTTAAAGCCAAAGTCTACCCTATCATTTATCAAATCCAGTCTTGGACCGTAGTTTTAACTCTAAAGAGTAATGCTACACATACTCCCACTTCCCCACACTTATAGGTGTCTTCTAAACCAACATTGGATTTGTGATAGATCTTTATTGGATTTTAATCCAATGGAGGTTTTAAAAGGCACCTATGGGTATAAGGAAGTGGGAGTGTGTGTAACATTAATCTTAACTAAAACCTACATTCTACTTTACACCCAAGCAGGAAAGAATATATAGACTTGCAGTTTCATCGGAAACCTGATACTCGTGTAACCTAACACTCGTAATGTTCTCACCCTTTTTTTTCATTTTTCTTAATTTTTCTCCATTTCCCAAGCTCTATGCCGTTGGGGAACTCTGCAAGGGTCCTACCACCTTCTTGAGTTACTATATTTTAGTCTTTCTGTAGCAAGTTCACCACAACTTGGTAGACCAACAGCCAATCCATACTATTTTCTTTTTTCGTTTATTATATATGAGTAGTTCTGTCAGACATCTTATATTCATCCGAAACCAACCTTTAGGTCTATAAATAGGTTGCATTAACGATGGTTATTTCCAAGTCAGTGAGAAATGATTGGACCGAGAATCGCTGAGGCTACAAAAAGGCGTGGTATATGCTAAGCATACAAGCACCAATGGTTTTGTTTTGATTAACAAGATATGCCAAAGCCCAGAATATAACATAATCAGTTTAAATCAGTATAAGTTCCATACAATAAAATGCTTCATATGCTGAAGATATTGCATCGTTTGTCTCCTTCCCACCCATGCATGGCACATCTGCTATAACTGCACCAGTTGCTGGATTGTAAACCTGCCATGACATGAAATAGTTGTGATGTAGCAAACCAGAGAAAAAAACAAGAATGCCCAAAAAGGCTGTCTTTTTGGGAGACCTTGATAGTCTTCCTGTCATATGCATCAACCCATTTCCCTCCAATAAGCCCCTGGGTCCGCAACAGTCCCGATTTATGAAGCCGAGAAGCAACAGCCTCCGCCTCCGTGCTTATCTGCCATCAAAAATCCCTCATTATAGTCTGTATCTGAAAATTTGAACTTTGATTTGGAAACAATACCGATTATCATAACACGAATAAGACGAGTAAAAGGATATAATCGGAGAGTAAAGTGCTGCTAAGAGGTTTCAACTTCCGACACAGAAATGCAACAACGGATATACAGATTCAGAGAAAGGGGAGGGGAGGGGAGTAGTGGCGTGCCTGGCGAGTGAGGAGACGATCGGATGCGCGCACGGAAACCGAGCGCCGGGGCCGCGACATAAGATTGGTGAATCCGCCGGCCCTTATGCTTATGTGCGCTGCTTTCAACGTCGCCATTTCTTTCTCGATTGTTTCCCTCCGTCACCGGCAATCAGAGCACAAAAACCACTGGGAGAGTCCACTCTCTCGCTCTCTCAGTACTGTTCTTTAAGCTTTCTTTGGAAATATGGATCGGAAATAATCGGATGGAAATTGTACCTTCTAAAATGCCGTTTCGTACGAAGCAGCACTATTAAAAAACATTGTAAATTCTTGATAAATTAAAGAATTTAAATTATTTTTAGACATTAAAATACTTAAAAAAATAATATTTGTTAAAAATATGACATGTTATAATTGAGAATTGAATATATTTTTATCGTATCCTTATTCTTTATATTGTAAAATAGCTTTAAGCCAAAAATTATCTTTTAATTATATAATTAAAAGTGTCTTTGTAAATGTGAAAAATAAGCATTTCGTAAGAAAATTTTTTCTAACTACTTAATAGCATGCCACATTTTTAATAATTAATATTTTTTAAGCGTTTTGATGCTTAAAAACGTCTTAAATTTTATAATTTAAGAATTTACAATTTTTAAAAAATTGTATATGATCCTAATCTTTTTTGCATGAACGGGGCTTGAAAAATATTACCTATTATAATTTTAGGGATCTCATTTGTTTAGGACTGTAACTTTTTTTTTTTTTTTAGACATGTTCGCATAAGATGACGAAAAGAAAGAGAGCAATTTAAAAGAATAACATCATTTTTATAAAGCGTAGTCTTCAACTGATTGAGTTATTCTTTCAGAACACATATATGTACAGTAGGTTCAAATTTATCTTCGTACACTCTCTCATTTTCATAAAAAAACTTAAAATTAAATCTACACCCTTTGAAAAAAGAAAAAAAAAAACTACCCGTATCAAATCCAATAATTTAAACACCTATTTGCCTTCAATCCTTATCCGTTCAAGGAAAAAGCAAAATCACACGTCAGAACCTACTTCAGCTTGTTGGTGTTGTTTTGTTTATTGGTTTTTGGTGACCTTTCATCAGAACCTCCCACGTTGTCCCAAGTCCCAATTTTGTCACTTAATTCAATGCTGGCTTGTGAATTTTGTCTTGAATTTCTATATTATACTTATGACTTTTGTCTTTTGGTGTTCAAAATTTCATTGATTGCCATTCTTTTATGGTAGTTGGAGCAAAAATTATAAAATAAAATAATGAAAAAGAGAGAAGTTTTTTTTTTTTTTTTCCTAATTAAAAGAGTATAAGGAAATTACCAACTGTAACTACTATATCTGAATATTATCACGATCTACAATAAAATTTGTTCATGTGCATTTGCCCATTTTCTATTTATCCGATATTCGAGTAATATTCTTTATCCAAATACGCTCTTTGTCCATCCTATAATATTAAGGGTGGGTCTGGGATTACGATTTCGTAAGAATAATTTGCGTTTTTAAAATATATTGCAAAACGTAAGGCGTTTAGCATTGCGATTTAAAAAGTACTTATTCTAAAATAGAAAATATATATATACACGACTTCTATAAGCAGGTTAGGGGTGCTTCTTTAAAAAAATGCGAATTTAAACCAAAATCACTATTTCACATAACAAATATTTGATAAAAAAGTATTTTTTAACCTATTTTACCAAAACGCCTTTGCAAATTTAAAATGTAGCGATTTCAAAAACACAATTTTTAAAATCACACTTATTAAAACCGCAATCTCAAATGGACCCTAAGTCAAACTTCGATTAATTATATTCAACTTTAATCTCGTCTATGAAATTCACAATAGTCGTTTTTTTAGGGCACCTCATTCAGAAATTTCTAAGCCAACAACAAAAATCATCCCTTATCCTCAAAATCATCATCAAAATTAAATCAGATTCATTACCCAAAAGAATTGATCAAATAATATCTATCCTCAAGAAACTCAGAAATCATCAAGGAAAATGCCCAATCAACAGAGACCTCTAAAGTAAACCCACAAGATCAAATTCTCAAATTCTAAAATTTTAAACCCACATTGAAACACTCATAAATCAACTCATAGAAAATTCACAAAATAATTTGAGGTAGAAAAATTACCTTGAGAGAATCCATTCTCCTCCTTTTTCTTCTTCCTTCTCTTTCTTTCCTTTCTCTTTTCTTCTCTCCCTCACCTGGCAGTTTGTTGCCCTCTCTCACACAAGCTATCCTGCATGAGAGCTTGTTCTCACAGCTGTGAGAAAAATAGGGACCAACCTCTTTGCATGTGGGATTTGTCGTCCCATATTCGAGCCACGTTGCTAGGCACCAAAAACCTCAATCCACCTAATCTTTTGGGCTACAATATATCCAAAAATTGTGGCTTAATGCCATTTTAACTTATTCAAATAATTTGATAAATTCGAGTTTTTTACAGCTTAACCTTGCAAATTTGGAAAAATCATCATTTCTTTCAGTTTAACTCGATACAAACTAGTCTTGAGGAAATATTATCTAACCCATTTGAAATAGTGCCAAGTGTATATAAACATTTAAAAGGCACATTAAATTATTAACGTCACTAATAACACTTTACTAACTTAGACTAAATTTAATGTGTCTTTTAAATGTTTATGGACACTTTGTATTATTTTAAATAGCATGAAGGATATTTCCTCCAAACTGGTTTAGAGGAAATTCATGTCCATTTAACTCCAAATGATATGAAATTTTTTTTTAAAAAAAAAAATCTACAACATATCTAAAAATCATAACAATCCAAAATTGTCTGATACCTTAAAATTCTCTCAAAATTATGTGGTTTTGTTGTTTGACTGGAATTTCATCTTTGACATTTGCACTTTCAAAAATCATGAAACTATTTTAAAAATATTTCTTTCTTATTATTCTATAATTCCTTAAAATAGTTTCCTTTATTGCCTCCTATTGAATTATTGGCGCGCAAACCGTGTGGCTTCTCTTTCTTTAACTGCCATATTTTTAACTAGTCATTCTCATCATCTTCTAAATTAAGTCCATCCACCCGTCTTCATATGCAAAACCTATTGATCCTTGACATTGAAATTACTTTTAGTATTTTACTCTAGGGGTTAAATTTCGAGATATTACAAATATGCTACTTTAACAAATTCAACAAATACCAAATTGGAAAGCATTTATTATGATAGATTGACTTTTACTACTAATTAGTAATTAAGGGTTAATTATGTCTTGTCTTATAGCCAACCGAATTAGTTTTAAGAGAGTATATATATCTGGTTTGCTATTTTGCAAACTTGGGCTGAACTTTGTTTTGGTTAGTCATATGAATGTGAACTTCGGTTTGGGGTGGCTCAAGCCAAACGGTGACCCTCAGGGGTGGTTCGGCCACCCCCAAGGGCCAAAGCTAAAAAACAAAAAAAAAACAAAAACAATTATATATATATATATATATATATTTTAAAACGACAAATAATATTTTATTATTTTATATTTAGTGAGACCTGTAGCATTGTTTATTTTATTAAATGGACTGGAGAGAATCCGATTTCATCCCAAAGATTGGCCCACATAATCACATGCAAGCAAGGCATAATTGTATACAAAGCCATAATAAAAGAGACAAGAAAAGTTTTATAATTAAGTTCAAAAAATAAATTTTCAGTTCAAAGTAAATACTTTAATTTGTAAATTTTTTAACATCCAAGTAAATAACTAGCTGTTTTTAATTGATTGAGAGAAAGTGTTAATTGCTTAGCTTTCACTCATTTTTATTTTTCTCCTCTAGATTATGAAGCCAGTGTGCTATGCGCTCGGAATGAGCAAGCTATAAGTTAAAAAAAAATAAAAATAATAATAATAATAAATAAAAAATAAAAAAACAGAATCATTATGCATTTCATGCTTTATATTTTCTTTAAGTGGAATTTTAGTAAGTGCCTTGTGCACCACTATGACATTTGAGCCATGTTTCATTTATTTATGACATTAAGTTTGTCTTATTTGTATTGATCTTTAAGATTTTTATCTGGGCAAGCCGAACAGAAATTTGCTATAAATTGATTTGTAGTAAATTCATATAATAAAGTGATATGTGTCTCATAATTATTAAAAAAATATGTGAGAAGTATATGTCATTAAGAAAAACATGTGTTTCTCACATGTTAAGAGACACACATGTGCTTCTCATACAAACTCATGTTAATTCATGAGTTTGTATGAATTAATTACTAACCAGTTTGTAGTAAATTTTGTCTAAAAGAACCTACCTTAGTGGTTAATAGGTCTTTGCCAACCTCAAAACTTTTGAAAATTCTTATAAAAATATTATTTTCTATATGATGGCCTCAAGAATGATGGCTTTTTCACCTCCCCTAAATAACTAGATGATTTAGCTTAATTTTTATTCTATTATTTTTTGTATCTACTTATTTATTTATAAGTGCTAGTTGGGCTTCGCACAACAAAAAAAAAAATCAAAGTTCCGCCCTTGATTTTGATGTTGACCTTACTTTTTCGCATTTAATGCTATGAGTCTCCTTATGTTTCTTGGAAACAAATCATCTCAAGTTAAGGATTAGGATTTATTCTTAAAAATTTTAGGATTATAAATGGGACACATGTTTCATTAATAAAATAATATTTAATTTTTTTTTAAAAAAATTAAATAATAAAAAATTATGGGGTGACTGACCACCCCATTTTTGCCCTAGGGGTGGCCGGCCACCCCTGGGGTCGCTTCAGCCACTTATGACTCTTAGGAGTGGTTTGGCCACCCAGAAGGGCCAAATGAAAATAATAACAATAATAATAATTTCTCTAGGAGTTCAGCCACCCCATGAGCCATGGGATGACTTCGACCACCCCCAATGGCCAAAAAAAAAAAAAAATTGCCTTATTGGTGGCCAAACCACCCCCAAGGGCCGTTCTGGGATGGCCGAAACCAACCCCAAGGGCCGGCCACTCCTTGGGGAATTTTTTTTTTTTTTTTTTTTTTTTGGTCCTTGGGGTGACCGAACCACCTCCCAATGGCCATGGCCACCCCATAATTTTTTATTATTTTATTTTTTAATTTTTTTAAACTTTAAATATTATTTTATTAATGCGACATGTGTCTTATTTGTAGTTTCAAAATTTCTGTAAGAAAATCCTAACTTTTAACTGAACACTCTCCGGTCCAAAATAGACTGAAAATAATTCGTTTCCATGTTTCTTGAGCCTCCTAGGCATTAATTAACGGACCTAATCCTACCCCGCGGAGAGTGTAACACACATGAAATGTCCAAGAACAAGACATGTGACTGCAACGTGTGTTTTAATAGAAAAAAAAACACATCCCTTTAAATGAATTTTTTTATTTTTATATATTAAAAACTACTTTATTGCAATTATACAACTCAACGAATTTTACAAAAATATATTATAAAAGTCACATCAACTGTACCAGAGCGAAACCTGCTTGTGCGACGTGTGTTTTAATATATAGAAAAACAAACAAATTTCTGTGTCGTTGCGGTTTGCGTGTCCAGGTCGGATTGGGGACCAAGCACGTAATGGCGTGCCGCGTGCCCCCATCTGGCGTACAAATTTGACACAACCAATCTAGATTCTAGAACATGCTTTTCTTAATTTCCTTCTAATAATAGAAATTGATAATTGAGTTTTAGAAAAGTATGAAATTTAGCCAACGAAAAGTATTTAGAACGTTACAAATAAAGTCAATACCCACCACTTTCTTTCTTTCCTTTTTTTTTTTTTTTTTTTCGTAATAATATTATTTAATAGATTATTATATAATTTAATTATGTAATAGTAACTTTTAAATTATTACTTATAAAAAATATTAAGGACTAATTATGTGACCGTGAAAGTTGGAATATGTTATGATTTAACAGTAATGTCATTCCAATTATATAATTGTCTACTAAATAACATAAAAATTATTGGTATTAATAATTTTCTAATATTTTTCTCATATTCTCTTACAAATTCGATATATCAATCATTAGATTTGTGGGGTTCACCATTAACTTATGTGAGGTACATATAAATTCACAAATCTAATGATTAATTTGTAACACCACATTGAAGGCTTCCTCGTGTGGTTTTTAGACTATTAAAAACCTTCAATGTGGTTTTTAAATTTTTCATTAAATGAGAGAAACCATTAAATGTCCACAAATAGTCTTATTTTCTCATAAATAGTCTGAAAATGGGTTTCCTCATTTTTTTCATCAAATTTTCGTATTGAAACCCGATTTTAAAACGTGATTTTGGTTCTTAATCATAAAATCTTTTGATTTATGAATTAAGAAACATATTGGTATTCCAAAAAAATCAATCAAAAGGAAATCATCGATCCTTTTGAAGAAAATACATGGCCAAAAATTTTGTTACAAATATTTCAAAATTGGTCAAAAAATATTGTGTTTTACACAATCATACCCCATAACATTGATCTTTAAAACCACAAAATATTATTAAACAATAAATTCCAGAAGATCCAGCCAAACCATACCCATTATAAAACTTGAAACCCAAAAATAAAAAAAAATAAAAAATAGTGAAGACATAAACGTTCAATCACTCAAGAAACAATCAACAAATTTATACTAAACAACATGGCACATAACCTGGCTCTAATATCACTAATGTAAGAATTTGGGAAAATATTGTCATATAAACATAAAATAAAATCACTAACCTCTAGCCATTGTTGCTTAAGTACTTGGATTGAATAATCTAGAAATTCAGACTTGAACGTTTATTGAATGTACAATCTTAAAACCCTCAGTTTGCAATTCTAGAACCCTCACAATATATTGGAGAGCAATAGATATGAGTTTTTGGTCTATCTATTTCTCACGTTCATGTTATGACTGATGGAGAATCACATGCTTATTTATAAATAGACTAAGAACCTTATCCATAATCAAACAATGTTTCCTTCCATCAAGGGATACAACATTTGGTGAAATGAAATAACTTTTCACCTTAAGTAGTTATCTGTATATTTAATTACCCACAAATTTTAATTTAATAAAAATTCTCTAAATATAATATAATATATAATATATGTGACGTGTGAGCCATTTTAAATCTCCTTGTAGGAGATGAGTTATAACACATGAACTTGCTAGATCTGAAGTTGGACGACACTTTAACAAATGTACATATATTCAGCTTTTTTAAGAAGAGGATTGTGTAATACTCGTTTATATATATATATTATAGAATTTCTTCTGCAGAAAAGATTGGGCGTTCTTGAGAATGCTCTCAAAACATATGTATGTAATACTCTTTCCAAGAAGAGGATTGCGTAATACTCCTTTCCATTTTTTTTTTTCTTCAGAATTTCTTATGCACAACATATGAGATCAAAAGCTGCAATTTTTTTTTTTCTTCTAGAAGCCAAATATATGAGATCAAAATCGTTATTTTTTTTTTTTTTTCAAAATTTTCGGAATAAGTTAAAAAAGCTAAGATTTTCTTTCACTTTGACGTGAGGAAGAAGAAGCGCCAAGTTGTTTTTGTTTTGGGAGGGAAACAAGTTGTACGTTGTTTTTTTTGAGAAGGAATCAAAATAAATAAATCACTTCAAAAAAAAAAAAAAGAGACTATTTATGCATTGCTTTTTTATTTTAGGAATATAATAAGTTATTTTGTTTCCTTAAATAATAGTTGCATTTGTTTTAACCCTTAGATATAATGAACGGTCAAATTTAAGAATTTGAGAAACTAAGAATTCGAGGGGATTTGGATCCGAGAAAGAGTTAAAGAGGTTGTAAAGATCGGTACTCAAGTATTTAATTAGGAAAAAAAAGTATTTAATTAGGGAAAAAAGTATTAGGGCTAATGCATATTTAAGTGACTATTTCATAGATCCCATATATCAAATAGATTTTCTCTTTTTTATTTGAAACAGAGAGAATCTTTGTCCCACAGGAAATGCACTTAACATATTTTCTATCCAAATTAATACATGGTTTCGATAAATGAGACAAATTGAAATTAAAATTTCAACCTACTTGGATGTGTGATTTTTTCCAGCTCAACTCAAAATTGTGAATATTGAGGAAAAAACGAGTTGAAATTATATTTGGATGGTTTAAAGAATATAAAATAAAATTACAAAAAATAAAAACAATAAAGAAAAGAACAAAAATTTTGGGGTGGTTTTAAACTACCCTTAGGGGTGGCCGATCCACCTCCAAAACTAATGGGATGAGTCTAGGGTGGTCTGGTCACCACACCTATGTATATAATTTTTTTGATTTTTTATTAATAATTTTTATTAGTTGGGTTGAAAATTTTTGAGTTGAATTGAGTAAAGTGGTGTTAAAAAAAAAAAGAGTTGGGAAAAATCATGCCTTGATTTCCGCAAAGAAAAACCATCAAAAACACCATCACCCAAACATATTTCAAAAAACCTTTTTTTTTCTGGATGTTCACAATTTAAAAAACAATACAAAAAATCGCACACATAAACAAGCCCTAAAAGTTATATTAAGATGAATAATTTTAGAAGTTCCTCTCATATCACTCAAAAAATGAGGTGATTTTTTAAATTACAATTCGATCAAAATCGAATAATGATCGATCACAAGCTCAATAGTGATTTTAAAAGCTACCTCATTCTTAGAGGAAGACAAGAGTGACACAACAGAGACTTGAAGAATTACTTGGATAAATGATGTAGAGCTTTTATCGGTACCGGTAGCATTTCTTTTGATTAATTGTTTTAATTCTCTTAAAAAAAAAAACTCCACGTCATTTTAGTACGCATCTCTTTAATAAAAGATTTGATATCCCTAATATTTATCTTTCCATTTTAAGAGTTACCACGAGTAGAAAAGTAAAATAAAAAAAAAAAGAAAGAAAACAAACTTGGCAGAAATAGGAGATCAAAATCAAATCCGGTTTTGTACAGGAAAGTGGTAAAAGGTGTGAATTCACTCTCTCTTTTCTCTCTGTCTTCCTTTCACTGTCATATAAAAACCAAAAGGAAATTACAATGCTTATTAGTTATTACTGAGTCGATAATCCAGACGCGTTTCCTCTCTGTATTGTTTTGACCACAGATTGGGTCTCTCTCTCTCTCTCTCTACTCTCTAGAGGCAGAGAGGGAGACTAAGAATTAAGAAAAATCAGTCTTTGATTCCCCAAAAAGTCAAACAATTGCAAAAGCTAAAAACCTCCCACCTCGCAACAACAACTACAACGACAACAACAACAAGAAGAACCATTAACCCTTCTCTCTCTTTCTCTCTGTCTGAAATCTCAAGGCTTTGATCCTAACTTACTCTCTTTCTGAGCTTCGTTGGGTCTTTCTTGTTCGAATCTTTTATTATTTGGAGAAAAACAGAGTCTTGTCTATGATGAGTTCGAATACAGCGGCGTCGAGTTCAGGAGGCGCTGGATCGGCGGATTCTTCAGCTCCCAGGAGAATTTCCAAGCGACCCAAGTGTAATTTCCTCTCAAAAGCTTTCGTTTTTGGGGCTTTTTTCTGGGGGGGTTTTGAGTTCGTTCCATACGTACTCACTCGCAATTTTGTTCATATGATTCATCGGTTTTTCTTGGCTGCTTTTTGATTAAGTGTTTCTTTCTACGTAATCTTTAGTTCCAAAAATTCTCTAATATGTTTGTTGAGAATAATTCGGAGGTACCCAGATGAAACTTTTTTGGTTTAGTCTTTAATCTTTATGACTTTTTGATTTTTGTGCTTCATGGGTTTTTATGTTCTATGTGATAAGTCTGATTGTGTTAATGCGCTCGGTTTGACTTTGTGTGCATCTGAGAGTTTGGTGTGCTTTGGTTTGTTAAATTAACAATATTCTGGTATGGAACATAAATATCAGTTTTCGGTTAATATTTTCTTTTGGAATTATCTTTAATTTTGAACTTATATTTCAATTATACTTGATATGCCTTTTGACTTTTTAATAACGATTATGTTGGCTTTATAGTTATTAGTTCGCTTTTGTATTCTAACATGTAGTTGACTTTGTGTTAATGACCTTACTGTAGAGTAGAGGATGGATAATAATAAACTCAGGAACAATTTACTGCTAGATAACCCACCATATGTAGGATCATTCTATAATGTCCTATCTACCCATGACCATGATAGCCCTCCTTTCCCTTGAAAGTGTATTTGGTGGAATAAGGTTCCTTTGAAAGTGGCATTCTTTGCTTGGTTGGCTGTGCTAAGGAAGATCTTTACTACGGATAATCTAAGGAAGTGGCATATCATAGTAGTAAATTGGTGTTGTATGTGTAAGAAGAGTGGAGAATCCGTTGATCACCTTTTCCTCCATTGTGAGGTTGCTAGTGCCTTATGGGATTTTGGGTTAGCCTGTGGCATGCCTAGATGAGCAGTAGATCTCTTTTGCTTGGTGGAGTGGTCAGTTTAGTAGTTCTCATAGTGCAGCATTGTGGAAGATGATTCTGTTGTATATTATGTGATGAATCTGGAAAGAAAGTAATGATTGTAGCTTTGAAGATCGCGAGAGGAAGGTGGTGGAATTAAAGGCTTTTTTCTTTAATACTCTCTACCATTGAGTGACTGCCCTTGATTACTTTCATCTTTTTGGGTTTCACAATTTTCTGGCCTTTTGTTCTTTTTCTAGTTAGGTATTTCTATTGTATATATCCCGTGTACTTGGGTTGCCCTGTGTGTTTTTTTTTTTAATTGAAATGTGATTACTTATAATAAAAACTGTTTTGATGCTCAGAATTTTGATATTTCATTTATTTGTCGATGTACCACATATAAAAATTTAGTTTTTTGTTACTAGATCCTTGCAACTACTCTTCGGAAGAATAAAATTGTCAGCCTGTTTATGATTAAATGTGGTTGCCAATGCTTTAAGCTTCTTATAGGTTTCAGTAGATGCCTTCAAACTATGGCCATGAGGGGCTCGGTTTTGAAGGCTAAGTCAAACGAATGAAACTTTGAGTAAGGATGACAACTGGGTGGCTTTATTGGGTGTACTCACCCTTGCTGCCCTTACTAAGAGGTATGAGATTCACGTGGTAGAGTTCTGGTCAAGTTTCAGGCATGTTTTTTGAACTTAATACAGTTTTTGAGTTTGGTCAGGTTTCTGTAGCGTTCTGGCAATGTTCTGTGTCATATGTCCTAAGATTTTGGAAATAAATGGACATCATGCCTAGATACACACTTAACCTAATGAATGAAGGCAAGTATATTTGATGTAGTGCCAAGGTGACAGCCATGTCATGATGACACGGATAAGTTAGAAGACTAAGAATTTGGCTTGGAGTACACTATCTTCCCTGATAAATTGTGTTTTATTTTGAATTTTCTTTCTTGTTTATCCATCCAGTGCTTTGTGATAGAGTTAGAAGCTGTGATAGAATTGAAAATTCTAGTCTTTGTTAGTGTTACGTGGGAAGTAGTATATCTATGTAGGCATAGCCAAATTCATTGGGGGTTTTGTGTTTGTGAAGCCTTTTGTTTGTGTGTGAGCTCTTTTATGTGTGGTGTGTGTTTGAATATGTTGTGAAGCTTTTCCACCGTTTTCCTTGCACACTTCCATGATCCTATTCAACATGAATTGGCTCTACATGTTGACACTTCTTTAGTAGCTCTGTTGATTTATTCCTAAGCAACTGGTTTACAAAATTTTCAGATTCTAAGTTTACTCAGCAGGAACTTCCAGCATGCAAACCAATTCTCACACCAAGATGGGTAAGCTTTATTGCTTGTTTTTAATATCTCCCTATTGTTATCAGTTTGCATGGCAAAAATAATTAATAGATCTCTCTCTCTCTCTCTCTCTCTCTCTGTGCAGGTAATTTCGGCATTCCTGCTTGTTAGCATTATCTTCATTCCAATTGGAGTTGCTTCCTTGTTTGCTTCCCGAGATGTATGTTTAAACATGATCCAACGTTTTGCAATTTATTTGTAGTTCCACAAATAGTTAATTTGGGATTTGTCTTCTGTCAGGTTGTTGAACTTGTTGATGAGTATGAAACAGTTTGCATACCACCGGCCAATAGAACTGATAAGGTCAAATACATACAGACCTCTACAGATAACACATGCAACCGAAGTATAACAGTAAGTTTCCCCAGGAACAAACTCTCATTTATGTTATTGTTGTTTGTTAAAGAGATTAATACATTGGGGAGTTTTCTAGTGATACTATAGTATAATATGTTCATACACAACTTAACCCAAAAGCTTAAGCTTATGGTTTTGAACTCAATTATATTATATTTAACCGTTCACGCTTGTAACATCTTTCTAAATGTAAGACAACCTTTTTCTCTACTCACGTGTATATTCAACAATCTCCCCTTTATGTGTAAGTCTATCCTCCATTGCTACACTACTCAGATGAATACTTTATCAATCATATGGGCTGTATTTAGGATCACTTTGTGTGGGTTTTTATCCATGCCTTCAACTGTGAAAGGGACCCACCATCTATACATGCGCTCCATCCTTGCATCAATTGCGACTTAACTTTTTTTTCCCTTTTACACGTATACTCAAGATTGTTATTTATTAGGGGGCTATTGCCACAGCTATAATTAGTTCTTCATCAGCTGTGGTGGTAACAGTATGGGATATTGGAAGCTACTGTAACATCTCTAGTAGTATCATTTTCTTATATATATTCCAGTTCTAAGGTTACCAAATGGATGGACTTATCTTCTTTTTTATTGTTTATCTGGAAGGTAACAAAGAAAATGAAGCAGCCAATATATGTGTACTATCAGCTTGACAATTTCTACCAGAATCATCGCAGGTACTCATCTACTGCCTTTGCCATATCTTCCAAATATGTTTAATATGATTATGCAAGAAACTATTTATTGAATTATATTATCCAAATTTATGTGTGGCCATGAAACCTTGGTCCATCTAAGCTGCAGAAAATTACCAGTAGACCATATAACATGGTTATTCCTGTTAATAAAGATGACATGGGGTGCTGGGCGAACCTTTTTAAGACCTTTCTTGCCCCACATAAGGATCTATTAAAGAATTACCGGATCTGGGGATGCACTGACAAGCAAATTTATTACTGATGCTTTTCTTACCTATTCAAAACAAATTATTGTGGCAACTCTTTTGGTAGGTAGTAATATCTGCAGTTTGTACTACAGAAAAGTTTTTCTATTCATTTATGCGTGAGAAGTAGCATTAGACTACAACTGGGTCATGAGAATGTGTATCTTATCTAACCCCTAGGAGTTGGCTCAATTTCTTGGGTCAAGCCTGCCAACGAAGCTGGAGTATTGTCTGATCCGTATGGAGGGGGCGCTTTACATGGGTTCGAGGTTTATCCGATAGGGGTGGGTACACGAAGTAGCCCTGCCTTGGAGAGGTTCCTCGTCATAAAAAAGAATGTGCATCTTTTCAACTATTTGTTTGTGTGTTTTAAAGTCAATTGAAGTGATAAGATTTATTTATAATGATTTCCAGATGATGTGCTGGGTACGAACACAGAGACCATACTGTTCTTTGCATTGCTTTAACAATAGTTTACTGTCATTGACAATTACACATGCCTTCTGCCTGTCCACGGTCTCATTTATTAGCTCTACCTTTTTTAATAGAAAAATTTAGCCCACGTTTGCATACTAGGGGAAAATTTGAGCCACTGGTCATATTTAGATAACTCTAGCTAGCATGATGCCTGAAGATGATACTTTGTTGATTTCAGAATAAGGAAAGTGACTTGCATTGTAGTGCACTATATGTCAGCTTCAGGAATGAGGGTACTTGTGTGTGCTATATTGATCTCATATCTTGCAATTACTTTTAGATATCCTCAATCTTTGTTTAACATCTTTTCCAGTATCTTTTATTCTTGGCTTTTCCTTTTCACTTTTTTTTTTTTTTCATAATGAGTGGAGGCTTCATCAAGTGTCACCATGACTTTGTACAGGTATGTGAAGAGCCGAAATGATGCACAGTTGAAAAATGGGAATTCTGATGATATAAGCTCGTGTAAGCCAGAAGATAATTTGTCAAATGGGTCAGCAATTGTTCCTATTGTTCCTTGTGGTCTCATAGCTTGGAGTTTGTTCAATGATACTTATAAATTCTCCCGCAACAACCTGCCATTGACTGTAAACAAGAAGGATATCTCATGGAAGAGTGATAGGGAGCACAAGTTTGGCAAAGATGTCTATCCTAAGAACTTTCAGAATGGAACTCTTAAAGGCGGCGCATCACTTAATGAGTCCATACCAGTAAGCATTTCATGACTTCTCATGTGGTAGAATTAAAGTATAACTAAGATAATGTTCATGCACAATAATAGACTTTCTAAATCAATTGGAGCATTTATGTTCGTTTTTTTTTTGATAAGTAATTGGAGCATTTATGTTCGTTATAAGAGAAAATAAGAGAAAATGCCTTCCTACATCTAGCAGCATAGAATATTTTTTTGAAAGATGGTTTGTTGAAATATAACTCCAAAAGGAGCGTCACCAGGGACCCAGAATATATACAAGAGGCGTCATGCTAGATTGTTTTGATAAAAGTTTTCCATTACTTATAAAAAAAAAGATTGTTTTGATAAACAGTTGTTTAAAATAACACTGAAGGGGATGTCATCCCAGTATGCCGGGTCTTGACTAGAGAATTTCTTGAACAACCAAAACATCTGAGCTCTTAAAGTTTAATATAGCTAAAAATTCTAAAAAAGGAAAAAGAACAAAGTTAAGATGAATATAATTCCAAGTAAACAATGATATGAGGAATATTATCTCGAGTTTATATATGGAAATTGTGTAGCCCACAAAAGAAAAAAAAGTTTTATGTATGGGAATCTCCATGTTGTCAAATACTCTTTTACTGTTTGCATTCTTGATGGCCACACAATCTATCAGGGGACTGCTCTCCAGGCCAAGTCGTTTTCCCTGCCTTCAAAATAATACCTGTGTTTGAGCACTCACTGCAAATTTATTGAGATCATTTTACAAACAAATTCCAATTCATAGATTACCTTTAGCTCGCCTCTCCCCCCTCTCCCACTGTTATATGTGACATTCTTAAGTCTTAAGTAAAGTTGCTTCAGTAAATGAGACGAGTGGCTAACCTGGTCAGATATATTTTGTGTAACAGTTGAGCAAGCAGGAGGATCTCATTGTATGGATGCGAACTGCCGCTCTGCCAACTTTTAGAAAGTTGTATGGGAGGATAGAGGTGGATCTTGAGGAAAATGAGACAATACAAGTGATATTGGAGAACAACTATAATACATACAGTTTTAATGGCAAAAAGAAGCTTGTACTTTCTACCACTAGTTGGCTTGGCGGAAGGAATGACTTTCTTGGCATTGCTTATCTCACTGTTGGCGGATTGAGCTTCTTTTTGGCTTTGAGTTTCACTGTAGTATATCTTGTTAAGCCAAGGTAAATTTCTTAATCACATACTCGACCTGTTCTTAATATGTTGGGCTCTATAAGAGTGCCGCTGTCAACTGGTGGCTTCTTGTGAGCTTTCCTTTTTTGCAGCCTGATTTGTTGTACATGTATCCGTCTGGTCTGTGGGGAAACATGCTAGGGTCCATCTGTGTTTCATACCTTATTGTCGTAGTATGCAGGTTCCTGCACAGGTGTAAATTGGTTAAGTGGTGAAATAGAAAGTGAACTTTTGGCCTCATTTCCATTCAATTGCAAATGCATTTGGGCATGGAATTTTGATCATGGAACTTATGTGGCCCAAATTAGCTGTTAGGCACACGTGTGTAGTTATGACATTATTTAATGGGTGAGCTAAATGTAGGTAGATAAGCTTTCTTTCTTTTACTTCTCAGTTTAGATTTATTTTTCTTTAAAACCCTTCCCCTTGCATTTTTGTAATCAAGAATTTAGACCCACCGATGTTAATGGAGTATGTCTTCTAATTTTAAAAATAGAAGTCAGGAAAAGTTATAATTTATAAAGTAAAACTTTTTTTTGAAGTTAAACCTAGATGTTGGTGTTGGACAGACGGCATTAAAACTGTAACACGATTGATTTTTTTAATATGATGTTACAGAGATCATCTTTTTCCAACAGTATTTTGTGACCATGGTGGAGTGTATGTTCAGTTAATTCTAGGGGTGGTAAGAAGAACTAGGCATGGGCTATTTTTAGCGTCCATTCTTTGTTGCAAGAGAGATTCTTGTTTATCAGCTTGATTGATGTCCCTCCAGCATTACCATGCAGTTAGTCTTACAGAAAAATTCATATACCGGGCGCATTAAATATTGTCGTGCAGAACATGTAATATCATAGGGAATTCCTTGGCAAAAGGGTTACTAGGAATTAAAAGTTTAGACAATTATGTCTTGTAACTAATCTGTCCCTGGTTCTTTGAATGTGTATTTGCAGGAGACTTGGAGATCCTTCATACTTGTCATGGAACAGAAATCCAGGGGGGCGCTAAAGAAGGAAGTTTCTGGACCTCTGTTGATAGCTTGTCTTGAGCATTTCACAGTGGATAATTTTTATATGATGTAATTTTATGTGTACTTCATCCTTGTAGTGATATTGTTGATAAATGTTCTAAATAGAAACGATGCAACAGTGAACAAGCTGTATCTCTCGTTATGTTTGGTACTACAAATGATTTTTTATTATTTTAATTTTGTTTTTATTTGTACCTACATGATTTCTCTGGTGTATTTGTTCAATGTTCTTTCATTTTGAGGTGTGTATTGTGCCGTTTAATGCATTTGATTAACATATCTAAATTTTATTCTTCAAACGTTACATAAATTCTTTAACATAAATATTTAGATGTCTATGTCTTACTCATTGGCTCACGACTAACAAGTGAACTTTTTCATTTCAAAAAAAAAAATAAAAAATAAAGGCATTGCATTGCATTGCATTAGCATAACTGCACTGAGCCACAATAGAAGAACGATGGCGCCTGTATGTGAGGGTTGGCCCGAATTGGTTTGTAATGCACATGGAAATACGCGTGATGGAACATTTATGTGAAATGAATATGGATCGCTTCGAATTAGGGTTTGACAATTTTTGCCACAATCTGAAAGTCTAACATTTAGCGAGTTAAAAGTAATTAAATAGGTTGGCTTTTATATTTAGACTTCAACATGACTCAAACATGATAAACAAATACAAATTGTCACCATTCACCAAAAAAACGTGGTGGTACCGTATATTTATAGTGTAGTGCTCTGAAGTCCTCTTACTATCGTCCAACTATCGTGTATGCTATAGATTTTTGGTGTGGCAGATCCCTTGTGGTTGTGTTCCAAGTGAAAGAAGAAACTCGAGAAATTGTTCTTCTGCATTCGGATTTTTGGCGGCTGGAGCCATGTTAATAGTATTTTAACATGGCATTTGTAAATAGTATTTTAACACATTTCTTTATATCTGCACCTATAAGCAGGAGCAACAATATAAAGAGAAGCTGAGAGCCCTGCACCATATTCTATGATTTGATTGGAAACTTTTACTATAGATATGAAAAGCATTTTGAGCCTTTGAAATTTCTTCTGTGAGCATGATAAATCTACTTTTCATTAATTCTAAAAGAAGTGTTTTAACACAAGTTGGTACCTGTTCCATTTCACTGCATGATGGCTTTCCAGTAAGCTTAGTTGCCAAAAACAAAAAGGGCTTGTGTTTTTGTCCATTCATTCGGATGGCCACTCACAGTACTCTTAGGAAGACATTGGAAAGATATGCACCTTCTGGGTAGGATGGGTCAATAGGATGATCACATGCTGCTCCGGCCTGTCGTACAACAGTAATCTTCCTTCCTGCCATTGTTGCAGCACCCTGATCACCAAGAAAAAAGATGTTTGTCAAAGTTAATTAGAGACTCCTGTTAATTTCTTCCAATGAAAGAGTAGGAGTGACCATCTGTTTGCCATCAAACTTCTTATCTGTGGCCAAAAATTATGGATAGAAGTATCAATTTTATCACATATGTTACAGTAAAAAGGGATTCATCTATTCACCTCGTTCCAATAAAATGAAAGGAATAGAATCACATATTGAGAAGAAGAAATAGACTACGCACCGTATCAAGAGGGGTTACAAAGCCATTGAGTAATATTATTTAATAGACTGCTGATATATTTCTGTCATACAATTGAGACGACACGATAGTAGAAATCAATCCTTAAATTTTTTTTTTTTGTAAATGTTGATTCAAGGGTTAATTTTCAATGTCGCATCGTCCTAATTGTATGACAGTCGCAGTATACTAAATAGCATTACTTAGAAGCCATTTCATTCTGATCAAGTTCCTGACTTTTGGCACAATGGCTTCTGACAATGTTATAATAGAAAGTAAATTTTTCTCAAAAAGTAAAATAACATCAATGAGAGAAAAAGAATGACAGAAGGCTCATCTATAGTACAGATTATAGCAAATCATTCTTAGTTATATGAAGATGATACTGAAAAGGTTTTTTTTGATAAGTAAAGAAGAAACTGAAAAGTTAATAACACATCAACATTTTCAATCAGGTAACAACACAGTAGAGAAAGAATTACTTGCCTGAAGAGTAGACAAGAACATCCCACTTTGGGTCATAGCTCCTGAACACGAACATGTCATGAGAAGTCCACCTCTCCTTGTTAATCGCATTGCTAATGAGTTTAAAGTTCTGTACATGCCTAATGCACTTTGTAAAACCTAAATTGAATAATGACCCGATAAGCAGCATAGAAATTCACAAGAAATAGAGAAAAAGCTGACATATGCATAGAGAAGCAAACTGCAGTTTGTAAACAAGGTCAAAAGGTTTTGCATGCGATTACAAAGCATCAAACCAAACAAGTAAGATATTTTTTTATTAAGTACATCAATCTTATTAGAAAGTGCAAATGGACACAGCTCAACTCAGCTGCTCAGGTACATTGAGAGTATACAAGAAAGGACACCCACTTAGGGGGGGAGAAAGAACACAAATCCAACAATTTCAGAAAATTCGAAAACCCAGAAATCCTTGTAGCAATCATCCACCCATAAAAGGTTTTGAACATAATATCTTTTAACTATACCAATGTTCTCACAAAATCTTCAAAGTTTCAGGAGTCACATTTTCTCTAGATGCACCATATTACACAAAGGAGAGCTATCCTCTAGGCTTCTAAATTGCGGAGACTACCAAACTGGCCAATAAATCCACCACCCATTAGGGGGCACTACCCCCTCTATCCCAAAAAGATGAAAATCAAAGTGCACGTCTTTAGCTAGTTTAGAATGGAGCAGAAGATGATCAAAGGATTCCCCACTCTTCTTACACATGCACTAGTCAATTACTATAACTTGCCTTTTTCTTAGATTATCAAAGGTTAAAATTCTCCCTAATGCTGCTGTCCAAACAAAGAAAACCACCCTCGAAGATGCCTTACTTATCCAAGTGCTCTTCCTACAGAAAAGATAGCTAGCGAGGGGACAAAGCACATGATAAAAAGATCTAACCTCGAATATCTGCCTTTTGGAGGGGGACCAACAAATCCTATCCTCGCCTCCTTTCAACCCACTAGAGTACAAGAGGATGAAAAATGAGGTGACTACATCTCCCAATCATGCACGACTATGATGAAGTGTTCCACTGACCGGTATCATTCAAAAACTGCACGTGGTCTACAACTGAGGCCTCCTTAAAGCTAGCAATAGTAAGCAACACCGGAAAGGCTTCCTTCAAAGTCCTATTTCCAACCCACACATCATACCAAAACCGGATCCTAGACCCGTCTCCCACCTCAAATCGTCCCAACACCTCCTAATGTTTCTCCACAACACCACACATGCACTGCATTGGAGCACCACCCTCACCACAAGCTCTCGTACTTAGCTTCAACCACCACTCTCCACAATGTCTCCCTTTCTGTGGCGCAACACCAAAGCCATCTCCTCAACAGGGCTCAATTGGACAAGATCAGGTTCCTAACTCCCAAACCTCCTGAAGACAGTGGAATACAAATTTTAGACCAATTGATTAGATGGAATGTAAACTCATCACTGACTCGTCCCCACAAGAAATCCCTTTGAATTTTATTGATTCGATTAGCAATTCCAAATGGGATTAGGAAAAGGGACATAAAATAAGTAGGCAGATTGGAGAGAGTACTTTTAATCAATATGATCCTACCACCCTTCGACAGATAAAGCCTCCTCTAACTTGCCAAACGCCGTTCCATCTTTTCAATAATACCATTCTAGATAGATTTTGCCTTAAACGGAGTCCCTAAAGGAAGTCACAAATACTTCAAGGGTAGAGAAGACACCCTCCAACCAAGGATACTGGCCAAGCCTCCAACATCATCCACGACACCAACGGGGACTAACTTTTATTTGGCCAGGTTAATTACGGAGATGCTTGGAATGCGCCTCACAAAAAATCGAAGTGTCATCCCAAAAAGGAGATGAGACAAATTGACCACATCATTACTCCTTGATCCCACTAAAAAGCCTGATAAGAGCCGCCTATCAACAATGGTGGACAAAATTCTACTCACTGTCTCCATGATGACAACAAACATCAACGGGGATAAAGGATCCCTTGACTCAGGCTGCGGGAACTTTTAAAGAAAGAAGCACACTATAGAGATGCAATGAGCTATCCAATCTCGCCATCTCTCCCCAGAACATCTCCTCAACAAGTACAATAGGAAGTCTCAATTAACATGATCGTAAGCCTTTTCTAGACCCAATTTGCAAAGCACACCAAGGATCCCTGATCTAATTTTGCTATCGAGACATTCATTAGCAATAATGACTAACCCTAAAATCTATCTTCCCCTATAAAAACATTCTGACACCTGGAGATGACCTTCTCCAACACTACTGTTAACGAGTTAGCTAGGACTTTAGAGATAATTTTGTAAACATTGCTCACAAGACTAATTGGGTGAAAAATATTTGATATCCACCACCCCAGCTTTCTAGGAAATAAGAGTAATAAATGAGAAATTGAGGCTCCTTTCAAAGTTACCCCGATCATAGAACTCATGCAAGACGTTCATGACATCTTCTTTAGGAATCTCCTAACAAGACTGGAAGAAAGCCAAAGAGAAACTATTAGGGCCTGGGGCCTTGTCGCTGTTTCGAGCTTTCACCACCGCAAAGATGTCACTCTCCTCAAAGGCTATTTCCAACCAAGTGGCCTCCTCCGCATCAATAGTGTTAAAGTGAGACCATCCGGTTTAGGCCACCAATTGAATTATTCTAAATAAAGACGAGTGTAAAACTGCAGAATATGCTCACTTATTTTAGTAGAATCCGAAGAGACGGTGTCGTTAACCACTGGGGAATCCACGGTGTTGTTTTTTTCTATTTGAATTTGCATGTGATGGAAAAGTTTTGTATTCTTGTCTCCCTTCCCCAACAAAAGGGCCCTAGATTTCTATCTCTAACTAATTTCTTCCAAAAGAGTAGTCCTTTCCAATTCACTAGTAACCTATACCTTTCTTGCATTTTCCTCATCTTAAAGGACTATCTTCTACAATAGAATCAAGGTCATGCAGTTCAACCAAAAAAGCATTTTTCTTCTTCTCGACAATGCCAAACACCTCCTCATTCCATTTTTCAAATCTAGTTTCAAGGCTTTTAGCTTTCAAGACAAGACAAAACTAGGGGATCCTTGATAGCTATAAGACAACCACCATTGATTCACCCTCTCCACAAATTAAGCCACATACTCTCAAACTTAAAATAACATCTGCTTGTAACAAAATCAACGCAATCAAGCAATAAAGGAAGATGATCCAATAATACTCTAGGGAGCCTACACTGAGAGACATAAAAAAAGTGGGCCTCCCAGTCAGGAGAGAGAAGAAACCTGTCAATTCTTGACCACAACGAAGAATCACAGTTACCAAACCACATGAAACTACCACCAACAAGAGGGATGTCCATATGGCTTTGCTAAAAAATTAACTCAGAGAACTCAAACATAGCTGGGGGCGAACGAGAGTTGCTAGATCTCTTGCTTGGGAATCAGAAGATGTTAAAATCACCCCCGATAAACAATGGAACATTCCAACAACTAAGGTAGTGTTTGGCAAACAACATGGCTTTTCCACGGCACTATTCACAATAAAAAAGAAAATAATGATTGGTATAGAAAAGTGAAAAGTGGTATTGAAAAGTGGAAAAATTTTGTTTTGTAGTGATTTTTTTATTTGAATAGTAGTAAAAAGTAAATGATGTGATATAAAAGTGAGAAGGTTTTAATGTTATTTTTTTTTGGGAATGAAATGAATAGTGTTTGGCAAGGGGGGGAGGGGGGTGTTGTTTAACAAACAACCCCTAAGCAACCAAAGCCAGTTCACCCCAAAGCACCCCCCTGTCATTGTTGGCATTAGAATTATAAACATCGGCGAATGCCCACTCAAAGTTGTCATTGACATTTCTAAAAGAATATGGCACATAATATGCCCCCCTCCCCAACACACACACACACACACTCAAACTTTTTCACCACCCTCCTATCCCACATTAACAGTATCCTACCACAAAATTATAAAGTCCAGTCTCACCTAGTAAGGAACCAATGTGGGACTTAGCATCCATAAACTTCTTTATAATCCACCCACTCCATGTGTGTAACTCATCTTCTCAATGTGAGACTAACTTTTTGGGGTGTACATATTTAGTCTCAACTCAAATGGGTTAAGGATGTCCTACCACAACTAAAACCTCAAGTTGTTCCCAATCTTTCAAGCCCACAAACAACCTAATAAAGTGAGTCCCTTACATCCAACAAACCCAAATCAGGTTAAAATCTTGGTTCTGTTTCTGAAATTAGTAAATCCACACTTTATTTTGTATTGTAAAAACACTTAAAATGCATGTCACAATACCTTTCTTCGTGGTGCTAGTTTCGGAGGATCAAGAATGACTAAGTCCCATGATTCATTTCTAGAAAGAGCAGCCTTCATAAATTCTATTGCATCTTCTTTGAGAAATGATATTCTTTCCGGATCCATGTTGTTAAGAACAATATTTTCTTTAGCTAGCTCCAGAGCTGGCAACGATGTATCAATACCTAAGAGAGTACAGATATATTTAGTAAACTTCTTTAGCTTTAAAGATGCATGCGATCTTAAGATGTCTACCTGAAATAGAATCCAGAACAACATAAACTATCCTGGTCTAGATGTGCTCTCAAGAATAAATACAGAGAAGGTTAAACAATAATGAAAGTCTCGTGTCATGAGTTTTCCTTCTAAAATAAATGCTACGAATACTTACAACTTGTACAAAAAGCCCCTACAATATGATGGGCAAAATCATGTATTACATGTGTAACAATAGCAAAGATGCGACAACATCAAGTATGAAAATTTCCAAAAAGTTGTTTGCAAGAACATTTCACAACCTCTAATGGCTCTTTTAACTTCTCAAAAATGCATATGCACAACCTCTAATGGCTCTTTTACATTTAGACCTTTGCATTTTTAATTAATTTTTGCTCTCAATTTGTCAAATTTTATTGCATAATGCCAAAAATTTATGAAGTTCAATTACAAAAGATTTTGGCCAAAATAAAAAAGGATCAAATTCAAATAAAAAAAAAAATCTCAGCTAATTAGTCAAATTATGCCTTCAAGAAGTCCAAATCTAAATTTAGGGACATTTTTGCATGAGATGGTGAGAGAAACCCCATAATAACAATATCTAGCAAGAATTGACAAAGAAAAATGACCAAGTCAGCAATAAAATTATACCAGTGACACTCGCAGCACCCCCTCGTGCTGCATTTAAAGTAAAACCACCACTGTAGCAGCAAATATCAAGAACTTTTTTACTGTTTGACATAGTTGATATGAACTGACGGTTTTCACGCTGATCAGCATAAAATCCTGTCTTCTGGCCATCCAGTGAAATTGCATAAAAAATCCCATTTTCCATAACCTACATAACAAAATTACAAGTTGGCAAAAGATGCTGACATTCAACAGATTTTATAAAGCATAAAAGGCACAAGACAAGCAGATGCAGCCAGAAGCCAATTCCAAGGTTCTATGCCAACTTAGATTCGGGAAACAGGTGTTAATAATATACAACTTGCCCGAACGTGAAGCCAGCTGTAGATTGGCTTAGGAGCATTTCTTATTCAGGTATAGAAGAATTATTATTCCTTTGTTTCATTTCAAAAATCTTAAGATACCCTGAAAGAAAAATTCTTCAAACAGATGGTCTTCAGAAAATAAAAATGACCCAAGCATAAATGCCAACAAAATCATGACTATACACAAACAAAATCTTGGATTTCTAAGGGTAGAAACAAATGGAACAATGGGTTGAGCTAGTTTCTAAGTTAAGTTAGTTATTTCAGATTTCGAAACCAATTACAAAAAAGAAATAATAATAAATAAATTGTAGTATCCACAAAATATTTTAATTGGCCAAGATTTGCAAGGATCATGCTCCAACAAATTGGTAGTTTTCTCTCCAGAAACATGTGCAGCAAGGTTTCAAACAACCTTTACAATTCAAAAGGCACACGTCAATAGTAGGTGACTGGTTGCAATCTCAACAGTTGATAAAAACAAGAAGGATGGGATTCTGGGGAAAAGGTGGAGGCTTGGTTTTTTTTTTTGGAGTTGGGGGTTGTTATCCTTTGGAGTTCTATGCACATCATGAAATAATATTATCATGCTGATGTCTTCTAAGAAACAATCTAAAATTTCCTTGGTGACCCGGGAGGGAGTGTGATTTGGGGGGAATGCAGGGTGTGGGGTGTACCATGGACCTTCAATCTCATCTTTTATCAGTTTCTTCTTGATCGCCATGGATTGAGAAGCTTGCAAAAGAGAACAATTTGAAATGAGAAATATATAATGTTTCAAAGGATTTTCTACCTTTGTTGTTCCAGGACAAGCAGATGGATACATCTCCTTCAAATCTGACAAATTGATTCCTTCTTCCTTCAAAATTTCGACAGATGGTCTCCATTTTATATGATTAATTTCATCAATGCTACTGATGGAGCCCTCAATTTCTTGTTTGTACTTCTCAACCCAAGCAGCTGATGATGCTATTACAGCTAAATCTCCAAAAACGTCAACAATTAATCCGGACAATCTGAGATAAAGCACTGACATTCAGTAAGTGTACTAGCACATCCATAGACAATTCTATGTGATATAGGAGGAACGAAAATAAAGGATCAGTCCTAAAAATACAACTGCACCAAAAACCTATAGCTCCATAGAATATGCTACATTTCTTTTTTCTCACTATCTTCAACTTTTTTCTTTTTCCTTTCCTTCCTTATAAAATGTTGGAGGACTATTCCGCTCTAGATGCAGGACATATTTTGGACACAGATCTGATAATTCCATTAGAGCCATGCACATAGACATTATACTGATTTAACAATAAACTCTATAAATTGTATGTGTAGGTAGGAGTGTATGCGTATGTGTTTGCATTTGGGTTTAAGTATATAAATTCTTTTCAAATCTCAATACATCTATAAGTCAACTAACCAATGCATTCACCTTCTGGAGAAGCCAAACCCAAAGCCTTGTTTTGTTGAAAGGAAATTAGGACTATAATTTGCTAAATGTTAGCATTCATGCGTGCATGTATGAATTAATGAATAGCATAGGGGGAAAAAATGTAAACAACCCTTATCTCAGACTCGAAACAAACAATAAAATCTTACAAGTATGGAAGATGTTATTCAACAAATAAAGGACACTGATAAATATTTAAATAAAGTTCATACCTGTCTCCTTCACTATTTACAAGACGATATGCATTTGTATTGGCTGAGGGAAGCCCCAAACTCACACGTAATTGTCTAGCCGCATCAATTCTTGCTTCAAGCAAGTTCTCCATGTTGAATGCAAATGAAGGATCTCTATATCATATAGATTAACAGCTTAACATCCTTGTGAAGGAAATATAACTGAACTGGAAACCCCTTTCTAAGAAAATACCTTGTTGCTTCCTCTTCAAGCTGCATAAGCCGAACAGAGAACATGGAGACTGAATTATACAATCCCCACCCAATTGGTTTCTCTGTCCCATCAGCTACCAGTACAATATCTCCAGTCCGGGGTGGTGGTCTACCAATTATTCTATCAACTGCTCCACTATACACCATTGGACTACCATTCTTAAAGAGTTGTGTCTTCCCCTTCTTTAATACCACCTTTGCAACACCTACCAAATCAAACCATTATAAGAAGATTTTATACCTAAATGATACTAACAATTCCAAGTTAGAGTTTCCCATGTAACCCTTTGCTATGCTCAAGTTAGACACATCAAAAAGAATGCAATGACACTGTAACAAAAGGGTTAGGAATCACCTCATTTTAGTGTTTAGACCATAGACAACACAGGGAAACAGAAATCATGCCACCAACAAGACGTTTGTGTTAAAAGGCCAAGAATGCTCACCCATAAAGTCTCTCAAAAAGAACATAGCTTGAATTTAAAACATTATGAGAACCCAAAAAGGAACCCCAAAAAAAGAGAGAAAAATAAAACAAAAAGAGCACAAGTTTCACTGTATCATGGGAATTGAACTGTTTAATCATCTTTAAGATAGCATCTGAAGCTCCAACGGTACAAACCCATCATCGTCAAAGACACCATTAGAAAAATGGATAAAACACCACAACCGCTGTAACATTATAATTTAAAATAAATTAATCAAAAATTGATATATTCATTATCCATAGTGCATAACTAGTTGCAAGAATCATTTTTCAAAGAGTGTCCTCAATCCATATCTGTTGTTGTTTGATATTTGATTATATGTGGCAAAATTGTCAACTTTTACTCGAAAGCAACTTGCCTTGACTCTCAGCCTCCCTCCTTCCTTTAATTTTCATCTTAAAATTTTTATGCTATACAGGCTTCAGTCAAATCGTCGGGCTCATATAAAAAAAAAAAAAACAGAGAACTGGTTGTTATTATACAGAAGGACTTTTGTAACCAATTATATAATGGACGAAAAAGGATAACTTCATCAACATTTTCCATTTTCCAATAACCCATTTGATCCCAACATTGCAGAAACATGTTTAATAATCAAAGTTGTGGCTTTACATCCATTTAAAGTGCAAATTTAGACAGACCCAGAAACCCAAACGTTTAAATACACACAGAGGCAAAGCAATCATGGAAAAATGACCAACCCCACACACACACACAACGCACCTTTGGGCTGAGAAGAAGCAATTTCTTGAAGAGTGGCGGTGCTTGGTAGTGAAGAAAAAGATAATGCTTTTATCAGGCGCGCGGGAATCAGCTGCATGACTTTGAGCATAAAAGAAAACGAATTTTTGAGGACTACCTTACCCTTTTTCCATGGATATATATATATATATATATATATATATATATATACCCATATCAACTATCCAGTTAACGTTTTGGTGCAAATTTAGGGTCCGAATGGGAGACCCACTTGATCTTACCCGTAAACCCAGATCCAACTGGGTTTGTTTCAATTTTTTTACTCTCAAAGTTAAAAAATTCTGAATTTTTCTTCGAACTTCTAATTTGATGCTATGAAAAATACCAAGATATCCTCAAAAAGTTTCAGGGTTGACATTTCATCCATTTTTAACGTCTATTTAACGTCAAACCCTAACAGAAGGTGGTAGATTGCATCAAATTAGAAGTTCGAATGGTGAAATTGAAATTTTTTAAACTTTAAGAAGTCTTCTTAAAATGTGTGGAAGTTCAATTTTTTTATTTTTATTTTTATTTTTTTAAAGGAGGTAGATTGCATCAAATTATAAGTTCGAATGGTGAAATTGATATTTTTTAAACTTTAAGAAGTCTTCTTCAAATGTGTGGAAGTTCAAGTGTTTTTTTTTTTTTTTTAATTAAAAAAAAACCCTAGATATGGCCACAAGAAAAAATGTTGATTTGTGGTATTATTTGATATATCATATATGACATAGAAGCACTTAATTATATAGAAGACAATCAAAGTCTTATCCTAGAAAACATAGAATACACAATCTTATCAACCAGATGAAATGATTGGATAAGATATGTGAGAAGTTTGGTTGACGAATTTTTGTTAAAAAAAAAAAAAAAAGTTCTTAAATGGTAGCCCAATTGACTGGAGGCCACGCCCCATAAAATGGAGTTACTAATTTAAATCTCATTCTTTCCTTTTCCTTCCCTACAACCGAGCAATAATGTACTTTACTTTATTCGAAGGTAAAGTAAATAAATTTTATTTACATAAAAAGTAAAACAATTTTTTTTGTGGGGATCAAGTGTTTGTTTCAAAAATAATATAGTGTGGGGAATTTGAAGTGTATTATTTGAGTATTCTTTTGTAATTGGTATTAGAGCTAGTAGCCAATCACAACCTTTGAAAAAGTATACAAACAAATTTGTAAGGTACGTCTATGACTCTATATGTTTTAAACAAATATATACTTTTTTCTAATTTTTCTCATTGCTTTAGCCATTGCAAGGTGTCTCCTTGTAGAATAGCTGCAAGGTAAAAAAAAAAAAAAACACAAGTCAAAACGTTTGAAAAATATCATTTATTAAAATTGTGACATGTTACATGTCACAATTTTTAACTATAGCATGTTACATTTTTAACATTTTTTTCAAGTGTTCTAACATAAGAAAAAGTACATAAATTTCATAATTTAAAAATCTACTAACTTCTTTGAAATTATAAATATCCAAATGCAAGTTTCAAAATCATATAATTGTTGTCCAGTCTAATCACAATGCACTAGTACCTAAGGATTAGGTGCGTTGCAATATGCCACAAAGTGTGACATGAAATGAAGAGACAACAATGATTACACGAAAAAGCTTGTATTCGAAAGATTATCTAAGGAAAAATATATAAGAGGAGTGCTGAAATGCTACATTTATTATTTTTTTTTATATACAATTTTTTTTTTTGAAGGATTATATACAATTTTTTAAGGTGGCTTTTAAGGATCAAAATTTCATAAAGATTTGTCTCATATTCAATGGTAGTTTTAAAACCCATTTATGAGTGTGGAAAATTTTTGTAAATGAGTGAGTAAATGTAGCATTATTCAATATATAATTGTAGTACTTACACGAGATTATGAAAATTAATTATGCTATTGAGCTATAGCGAATCCTACATAAGCTTGTGTTGAGATAAATTTAGTGAATCTACGAGTAGATCCTTTAATCTTGTATGTAGAGAAACACATAATACGAAAATAATAATAAAGAAATAAAAGAGAGAAAAATACATAGATTAAGATGGTTCAGCATGTAGCCTACATCCACACATTAAAGACTTATAGGTTACATCTTGTTTTTATTGAGTTTTGAACATAAGAGAGGGCTTATTTATATAAGCCAATAGACAAACCCTCTCTACACTTAAGCAATGTGGGATAAACCCACATAACATACCCCCGCAAGATGAATGGTCCGTTAGCAATCGTTGATCTTGAACATCTAGTGGTTATAATTGATGGTGCTGGATTTGAAAACATCAGCTACTCTTGAATTTGAACTTCGACTACTATAGCCGGAATGTTAACACCGGCAACTTTTGGCTAGAATTTTGACTTTGGTTACTTTTGGCCAGCATTGGCTTCTATGGTTGGAATTTAAACTTCAACAACTTATGGCTGGCATCAATTACTTTGACTGGAACTTGAACATTGACAACTTTTAGCAGGAGTGGGCCAACTAAATGGGTCACTTGGGCCAAACATGCCTCTTTGGGATCCTTTTTTTTTTTTTTTTTTTCTTGGTTTCATCTTTTCTCTACTCTTTTTCTTTTTCTTTGCCTTTTGTTTTTGTCTTTTTGTTAGCCGAAAAAATCGCAAGAGAATGGCAGCTGGTGGCAGCGACAATGGCTGGTGCTTGCAGCTTGTTGGACTGATGGGGCCGAGCTCGGTGGATCTAGACTAGTCGGTCCCTAATCTATAGATTAGCGCTATTTCCGAGGTGATAAGCACTATGTGGAGACGCATGGGCGTGTTGAGAGTTATTGTCGGCGCATGGAAGGGAGTAAAAAATCCGGCAATGTCTCTGAGAGGCGCGTGCAGTGGCTGATGGTGACAGATCTTCCACAAATCTTTCAATATGTACCTTGAAGAACTGATTATGGTATTAGACTTCCAGAATATGGTCTGAGGAAGGTCGGGAAGAGACTAGCAGCGCAACGATGGTGATGCAAATGGAGGCCTCTGACTAACGAGGACCACTGTGACGAATGGAAATAAGCCTACTTGTTTTCTGACATGCGAAAACGAGTGGTAGCAACACCCAACGTAATCCGGCAAAGAAAATGCCTCTTTGCAATCGTTTATGCATATGTGCAAGCAAAATGAAATAGTACAAATAAATGAGTTTTTTTTATTGTGAAAACAATCCGAAACAAAGATAAGAAACATAGAAAAAATGAAATCTAGAATCTAACAATTGTTGTTAGTATATTAGCTCTAATATCATATACAAACACATAATACATAAATAATAAAAATTCGAAAATAATAATAAAGAAAGGAAAAAGAGAAAGACATGGAGATTAAGGTGGTTCGACATATAGTCAACATCCACACATCAAAGCCTTATAGGCTACATCTTGTTTTTATTGAGTTTTGTTCTGTATACCTAAGAGGAGGCTTATTTGTATAAGCTAATAGACAAACCCTCTCCACACTTGAGCAATATGGGACAAACCCACATATGCTCAAACACTATGAAATATATAATTTCAATTTTATTGAATTGTTTAATTATTTTGTTGGTTATATATCTATATTTTTTTTATCTTTCTTTTATGAAACCCAAAATCCTCACTCCGCCACTAATGGACGACCAAATGTTTGGATTTGAAGTGGGAAGTTGGGATTAGCTTGGAGCTATTGGTGTGTTTTTTTTTTTTTTTTGTCATTGGATGGTATTTGATGAGTGGGTTGTGTTGTTTGGAATCTTTGGATGAATGCCGGCTTTAGCTTTCAACCAAATAATAAAAACTTAACAATTGGATGCAAACTTGTGTTATGTTATGAGATAATAGAATTAATCTATAAATCACCACAAGAGTAAGCACAACTCACAAAAATTACTGGAAAACAATTTCTCATTCAACCAATTGTCCCTAATCCGAGTACTTCAATACTTATAGACTATCTAAAAGTTACTAAAAAATAAGAAAAATTTCACTTAATCATCTTAAACTTCTATTATTTTTGTAATTACCTCCCAATATTTAAAAACTCTAAATTTAATGTATCGAACTTTTAATTTTTTGTAATGTCATTTATTTGTTAGGTTTTTCTGTTAAGTTCGGTCAAAAATCCCAAATTATTCCTTTTTTTTTTTTAATATAAAAAAAATATGAAGATTGAAGTGTGGGTAGTTTTACAAATTCCCAAAAAATCTTTACCCGCGCTTGAATTTTTGCAAAATTCTGTTTTTTCTTTTCAAAAAACAATGGAGAGTATTTTGATAATTTTGACATCTCTTTGTTAGGATTTTACGAAAAAACTTAATAGAAGGATGACATTGCAAAAAATTTGAAGATTAATATGCTAAATTAAGAGTTTTTAAGCGTTGAGAGGGTAATTACAAAAATAATAAAAGTTTAGAGAGTTCATTAAATAAAGTTTCTCATTAAAAAAGACAAAAAAAAAAAGACAAAATGAATAAAAAACTACTATTTATATTTTGAATAAGACAGAAAGACATCAACCTGCCAACTCCAAGTTATGATTCGGTATTTGTAAGGCAAGTAGAAACGGAATATTTTCAAGAAAACCTTGTAGATGCTGTTGGTATATTTTATATTTTCTAAATTAGGTTTATTAATATTTTTCTTAATAAGCTATTTCACTTTATGTTAGAATATTATTCTCTGTTATTATATTTCTTTGTAATGTTTATTTTCTTCCTTAATTAGCTTAGGTCTACTTTAGAGTTTCTTGATCACTACTCATTGTCTTTTTATAAATAAAGAGTTATATAATATTGTTTGATACAATGAATATACAAGATGTAGCCCATACGTCTCTCTCTGTTTCCGCACTCTTTTATTTCTCTTTCATATTTTAGTATTTTATATTGTATATATATTTTAACATGGTATCAGAGCCAAAGGTCTTGGGATCGAACCTTGACTCCGCCACCTTCCATTTCAATTAAATATTTCACGTATTGGGTCTCACCTATTAAAAAGAAGTTCGAGCCCACACGTGAGAGAGAGTGTTAAAATATTGATTAAATAATTAAATTTACTTCTTTCTTTCAGATTAAACTTTTAAGAAAAATTGTGATTTAACCGATGCAAAAGATTTTTTTTTTTAAAAAAAGTTGATGAATTAAAGATTAATAATTTGAGTGTTATCGATGGTGGTTAAGGAATACACACTAGTACAAATTATTCCTCGTCTTCTTACATTTGACTCTACAAACTCTCTGTGTTTATGCCTTTTTTTGTCGCATTCTTTGACGTTAACTGTGCAACTTTTTGAGGTAGTTTTCATACATGGCATGTGACCCAACATGAATAAAACAATTATACCACAAAAACGTGAAAAATAAATTTAATTGTTTAGTTACTTATAAAAGCTAAGAAATTTTTTAAAATCTAAGGTATGAATTTGAATTTCGCAATGAAAATTTTAGATATAAATCTTACTCGGACTCGATCAAAAAATTGTAGTTATTTTCATCTAGGCTTCTTCGATACAATTCATAATAAATAAATGCTACTATGAACATTTTCAAGTAAAATAGTCAATTTTACTATAGTTATGTTTAAGAGCATGGTTCGAAATTGTGTTTGAAAAATATGATTTTTAAGTTAAAAAATACTTTATTTTTAAGCTTTTGTTAAGTGCGTTTTGACCATTTGTATGCTTTTTAAACCCTTAAAAACGTTTTTAATTTTTTTTACTAAACGATTACTTTTTTTCTTTAAATGAATTTTTTGAAAGTTAAACACATTTTTAAGCTTATCCAAAGAACATCTAAACATGCCTAAGTAGAGTTACTCTGAAGGGTAGTGATATACTGCACGCCCGGCGTGAATCAACAATGATGTACGTCGGGCAAAAAAAATTTTTTAAAAAAAGAAAAATTAAAATAATAAAATAATTTTTTTTGCCCGGGATGCACACCCGGCGTGCAGTATATGATGTATATCACTACTGGCTTTTCCCTTTTTTTTTTTTTTTTTTTTTTTTTGAAAAGAAAAAGAAAAAAAAAAACTTATATAAAATCTGAAGTGCCACTCCCATTTTCAAACTCTCTCTCACTCCCTGGCTTTTTGACAGAAAGTATTGGAAGTAGTAGTACCAAACTTTTTCCTGGTTTTGGCACAACCATGTCTCTCTCCCTTTCCAACAGACCTTGGTGTTTCACTTCCTCTACTGCAGGTTCCATTTCTGTCTGTGTCTGTGTCTCTGTCTCTGGACTTTTGTTGGTTCCTTGTTCTTAGGACCTTGCAAAACTTTCTTCAACTGGGTTTCTTGTTTTTATGTTGAATAATTGCTATCTAAATGAATTTTTTGTGGGTTCTTGGCTTTAAAGTTCATTCGATATTTCTTGGACTTGTTTTTATGTTGAATCGTTGTTATCTGTTTAAATCATTGTCATTGATTTCTTCCAATTTTAGAATTTTCTTTGGCTTTTAAATTTAATAAGGTAACCAAGTGTACGTAGCAAGCTCTAGGAAGCGGTTTGCAGTGGCGAAGTCCAATATTAAATAGTTGGCCTACTTTTTTCGTTTTAGCTTATAAGTTGTTTGTGAAGAAATTCATGAGCCTATGATCTCATAAAACTGGTTCTATAAACATACCCAAGGTGTTGTCTATAGGCCGCATAGGCGGTGTGGGATTATTCCTCGGGAAATTTTCAGCAACTTGTAGAACAAAAAAAATGTGACATGCCAGTCCTTTGAGGCCTTGCATGAGTTTCAAGTTGGAGGAGTATTTTTTTTTTTTTAGAAAGAAAAAATGAAAATTGTTATTAGTAAAAGGAAATCTGTGTTCCATGTTGATCTAGACATGGAAGGAATATAGATGTAGGCAAAAGAAGTGTTACCTCTATATTTGGTGGACCTCGATGGGCAAAATCTGTTTCTTTTACTTTGGAAATACTGTAGAAAAGGCAGTTTTGGGAAAATCAGTTTAAATAGATGGAGTAAGAATGTAAATCAAGAGTAAATTAATGAAAACCTGAAGAAAAAACTGAGAAAATGGTCTTAATTTGGTAACTTGATTTTGTATAATTAGCAATAGTTTTTTTATTTCATGGATTTCCTATCTCATTGTATTGGTCACCTTGCATCATATATCCTTCTTGTTGAGTATAATGTGTGAGTGTAAAAAAGGATAGAGTCCCACATTGGAAAGATGTAAAAAGTGTGAGTGGTTAATATAGCATTGTTGGACCCAAACCTATAGGCTTAAGCTTTTGGGTTGTGTGGGGTCTCAACATGCTATATTATGGGTTCGCTAAAAGACTCCCCAAGATATCAATCCTCCTAAAACTTCTATATTCTTGATTCATCCCATCAAGATGGGTGTTTGTTGACATTAAGATATCAAGATGGATGATAATCATAAAAGGAAGATAGGATAAGAAATGATCAGAAAGTTAGCACCAATTTTGGAGGTGGACAAAGAGTCATATAAGATGGTCTGATATCTGCACCTATATCAGATATATAGGAAAAAATATGATTAACTGGAAGGAGCTACAAGGGCTAGAGGTTGGATGTAGAGAACATTGACTAAGATGAAGAAACTATTTGATGGATGATCTATTATTTTATTAGAAAATATTGCCCTCAATAATAAAATGACAATTCCTCTAAACTGGATTAGATGAAATTAACATCTGTCTTTAGAGTACGCGATTCTCACATGCATTATTAAAATGCATGGGATATGTGATATGTTAATTCTATTAAAATGCATGTGAGAATTAGGTGCTTTAAAGACAAATGTCAATTAATAGACTGGATTGGAGGAAATTGCTCCAACAAATTTCTCCATAAGAAAATCAAATAGAAAAATAGTGATTGCAACCGACCTCAAAATAGTGGGACTTTAACATGTAGCAAAGTTGAGTCACTATAGAATTCTCTTACTACATATATTACAGATGTAGTTTGACTGAGTTCAATTGTCTTTCTATCGTTTTATATGCCATTTTCAGTTTCTGGTGGGATATTGTGTTCTCAAGCAGCTTCTGTGGTTCCTGGTTCAAATGTAGAAACAAAAGCCAAGAGTTCAGCATTGGTATGATGGTCCTGCATTCAGTTAAAATTATTTCCTTTGTATTCTGGCATTTTCGGTTAACTTTATTTATAAAAATGCTACTTTTTTATTCATACAGTGCTTTGAGGAGACTAAACAAAGAATTAAGAAAATGTTCAACAAGGTCGAACTTTCTCTTTCCTCATATGACACTGCCTGGGTAGCGATGGTCCCTTCTCCAAATTCCCTGCAGGCCCCTTTTTTCCCTCAGTGTGTAAATTGGTTATTGGAAAATCAACTTTGTGATGGCTCGTGGGGTCTTCCTAATCGTGATCCCTTCTTAGTTAAAGACGCCCTCTTATCTACCTTAACATGTATCGTTGCGCTAAAGCAATGGGGTGTTGGTGAAGAACAAATGAATAATGGTATTTCTGATGTTCTTCTTGTTAAGTCTCCTCCATTATTTCCAATAGCTGGATATTCCTCTTTTTGCAGGCCTCTTCTTTATCGAGTCAAATATAGCTGCAGCTACCGATGAGAAGCAACTATCTCCTATTGGATTCGAGATAATATTTCCTGCTATGATCGAGTATGCCAAAAATTTGGATTTGAATATCCCTCTAGGAGCAACGAATTTACAAGCTTTGGTTCACAAGGGAGAGTTGGAGCTTAAAAGGTACAGTTATTATTCAGTTTTTGTTTTTGTTCAACTTTATTTTTTTATTTTTTACTTTTTTATGCTTGTGTTTGTATAATGACCCTGACAAAAATGGGCATGTTGTAAGTTCTTTCCTCTCAGACTTGGGATGTAAAGCTATTGGGGCCATAAAATTGAGTACTGGCCACAAAAAATTGAGTCACCTTGCTCAAACTTGGTTGGCCTAGTTCGCTTGGTTTGTTGAAAGAGTTATATTTTACTTTGAATCAAGGGTGGAACAATAAGACCGTTCATATATGAAATACACTCTTCTTAATGCTGTAGAATAGCAGTAGAAAGAGAAACGAATGTTTTAGTTTCTGAATGATTTCCCTAATTTTCTCTGACTGAACCATCCCATATCTAATTCTAGAGGCTATGGAAGCAACTCAGAAGGAAGGAGGACCTACTTAGCATATGTTTCAGAGGGACTGGGGAAGTCACAGAACTGGGAAATGGTCATGAAATATCAAAGAGAGAATGGATCACTGTTTAATTCGCCGGCCACCACAGCAGCTGCTTTTACTCACCATAAGAATTCTGGTTGCCTTGAGTACCTCTGTTCACTCCTAGAGAAGTTTGGAAATGCAGGTTCCTCCCTCCAAAGTTGTCTATAGTTTGCTATGTAGTTTGAGTTACGTTTCTGAATTCTCTGACAGTTAAATTGGTTATTCCCAAATGGTTTTTTTTTTTTTTTTTCTTCCAGTTCCTACGGTTTATCCACTAGATATATATGCGCGTCTTTTTATGATTGATAGTCTTGAAAGGTTGGGAATTGATCGTCATTTCAGAGAGGAGATTAAAAGTGTATTGGATGAAACGTACAGGTAGTGTCCTTTTCTGATGAATGCACCAAATATGGTGTGTTAGCTAGTAACTTTGAAGAATAATTCATTCATCCTACTCTCTGTAATTAATTTTGTAATACAGACATTGGTTTGAATTTGTGGATTGCATATAGTTAACATTTATTGGAACCATGACATTCGCCATCAAACAGATACTGGCTTCAGGGAAAGGAAGAAGTATTTTTAGATACTGCCACCTGTGCAATGGCCTTTCGGATGTTACGCGTTAATGGATATGATGTTTCTTCAGGTACTTGGTGATTTAGGAGAGATGGCCTACAGGATTTTGATTGGTCAGGAAAGGTTTAACTAACTCCTTATCTTGTTCTGTAGATCCATTGACCCACTTTTCACTGGAGGATCATTTCTCCAGTACCCTTGGAGGATATTTGAATGACACTGGTGCTGTCTTGGAATTATTTAGGGCTTCAGAAATCATCATACATCCTGATGAATCAATTATGGAGAAACAAAATTTCTTGACAAGACATTTCCTGAGACAAGAATTATCAAATGGATCGATTCACACAGATCGACTGAACAAATATCTTGTCCAAGAGGTTCTCCTGCCATAAAACACCTTTCACTGATTTAGTGATGTTCGTTTTTAGTTACCACGAAAAGTGGTGTTCATTTTAATAATCCAAGGCAACTCCCAGAAAACTGCGACCTTTGATCATTTCAGGTGGACAATGCTCTAAAGTTTCCCTACCATGCAAATCTGGAACGGTTATCAAACAGGAGAGCCATTGAGCATTACAACAAAAATAATACAAGGATTTTAAAAACTTCGTATTGGTAAAACTACGGTGGTTTTTTTTTTTTTTTTTTTTGCATATTCTTTTCTCTCTATGAAGATTTTAGCTGTGGCAAGGAATTGGCCATTATTAGTTTGAACTACTGCTTTATCCTTTTTACACTTCTTATGTCAGTTCTTTAAATATTGGCAACGAAGATTTCTTGAAACTGGCAGTGGAAGACTTCAACATTTGCCAATCAATCCATCGCGAAGAACTCGGTCATCTTGCAAGGTGCATATCTTTATCTACTTTCAACTGCCATGATTTTGTTACTGGCATTTCTTGGAATTTTCAATTATAGCAGGCTCAATGTTGGCACATGCAACATGATAAGTTGGCATAATAACCTAGAAGCAACTTTAGCCTTTCTTTTGCATACTGTGCTGGAAGCAACTTTCAGGGGTTTTTTTTTCCTCTTAAAAATCATTTTAGGCTGGAATCACTGGTTTTACCAGGCTCCTGTTGCTAGTGGTTGCTACTTAAACACGATATCAAGAAAAATTAATGTGATTGTGAGTCATTGAGGTAGCTTTTTGGTTTAATTTATGAAAGGAAGCTGAATATTATCTTGTGTTTGTATATTTTCATTTTCATGTAAGCAGGTGGGTTACAGAGAACAGATTAGACAAGCTAAAGTTTGCTAGGCAGAAGCTGGCCTACTGTTACTTCTCTGCTGTGGCAACTCTTGCTCCCGCTGAACTTTCTGATGCCCGAATATCATGGGCCAAAAGTGGGGTGCTCACAACAGTGGTTGATGATTTCTTTGACGTTGGAGGTTCTGAAGAGGAATTGGTAAACCTCATACACCTGGTTGAGAAGTATGTTTCCCTATTTTCTCATTCCTTTTCTGCTTTTGTTGAATCCCTCATCTCTCTGTCATTTGTCTTTCCATTATGAAACTGATGGTGCTATGGGAACTGACCACAGGTGGGATGTAAATGTCAGCACTGATTGTTGTTCTGAGAAAGTTGAAATTATATTTTCAGCACTTCACAGTACAATCTGTGAGATTGGAGACAAAGCATTAACATGGCAAGGGCGTAGCGTGATAAGTGACGTAATTGACATTGTGAGATGAACTGTTCTCTTTTGTCATATTATTATTGCTAGTCTCTTTTCTAATAGTGTTACTGATCTCCCCTAAGGCTCTAACTGGTACAATTACTTAACTTCAAGTTGTCACTTTAAAGTAACCTAAAGAGTTCTGAAGACTGATTTAATTATGAGCCTTAGAAATAGAGGTTATGTATGAGGAATAGTGTTGGAATTGGTTCATTTTCATCTCTTACGGAGACTTTCCTGAAATGTGAGTTTAGATGGCATCTGAAAAAAGAAAAAAAGAAAATTCTTGAAGAGGTTTCTCGTTTTGGATTTATTTATTCATTCGAACAGATATGATGTGTTTCATGCTTTCAATGCAGTGGTTGAATTTACTCAAGTCTATGTTGAAGGAAGCTGAGTGGTTGAGGGACAAGTCAGTGCCAACAATGGACGAGTATATGACAAATGGGTACATATCATTTGCCTTAGGACCTATTGTCCTCCCAGCCCTTTATTTTATTGGACCTAAGCTTTCGGAAGAGGTTGTTCGAGCTCCAGAAATCCATCATCTATTTGAGCTTATGAGCACTTGCGGGCGTCTTCTGAATGATATACACAGCTTTAAGGTACAAGAACCTCTCCTTCACCATGTAAAATGTTAGGGAGATTGACCCATTCAGCAGTGTTCATAATATCACATATTAGAATACCTCTCAACCCAATAACGCCTTTGAATTTGGACCCAAGTATGCTATATTAACCACTTTCATTGTGACATCTATCCAATGTGCAACTTAACTTTTTTACATTTACACACGTATACTCAACAATCTTCATCTGACTTGTGATTTCATCACTGCATCACTACACTCGACCTCGAACGATTATTAATCTTATGGTAGTCGTTTCTAGGATCACTTGTGAGGGCTATGTGAGCTTTATCCATGCAATGCACCTTTGTTCCAACAACGAAAGGGACCTACCATCCAAGCATGCACATCATCTCCCTTCTAATTACCCGCATGTGTGAGTCTATCACTATATCACTACATTCTTCTTCAAACAAAGGTTTTATCAGTCTTATGGGTCATCTTCAGGATCACTTGTGTGGGCCATGTGAGCTTTATCTGTACCATGCAACTTTGTCCTTGCTCCAATTATGAAAGATACCTACCATCTGTATATGTGCACCATCTCCGCTTCAACGGCAAAGGGACAACTATTTGTCCACCATACCTTATACCATACCTTATACCACCATTGACTCTCATACCACTTCGAGAGAGATTGACACATTGGGGAGCCTTCAAGTAAGACCATAATATTACATATTTGAATATCACTCAATCAAAAAACTTATACTTTTGGGGTTTAGGCCTAATTATGTTATATTAATCACTCACACCTTAACCTTTCTATACTCACACGTGTATACTCCACATAAAAGAGAGAGAGAATAAAAAAAAGGAAAAATGTTAGTAATATCTCTTTCGATATGGTTTGTTTTAGAGTTAGTAATCTCTTTTAACTATGTTGCAGAGGGAGTCTGATGAAGGGAAACTGAATGCTGTATCATTGTGCATAATTCATGGTGATGGCATCAATACTGAGGAAGAGGTGATTAAGGAGATGAAGAGTTTTATTGCTAGCAAGAGGAGAGAACTGCTGAAACTAGTTTTGCAGGAAAAGGGCAGTGTGGTTCCAAGAGCTTGCAAGGATTTGTTTTGGAATATGATCAGAGTGCTTCACACATTTTACAGGAAGGATGATGGATTCACTTCAGATGAGATGATCAATGCCGTAAATGCAATAATTGAAGAACCCATTGTTCTTAATGTATTGTAAAAGTTCATGTTAGAATACTGGTTGGGGAGGTAATTCGTTATGTTCGAGCATATGCAACAATTGGAGCCTAAAAACATTGCCAGCATATGAAAAGAATGTTCATGAAGAACAAAGTATTGAGGACACAGAAGGGCTTACTTTTTTCCTTAATGGGGCTCTTTCGTGCAGCATTGAGATTTTGATTTCAAAAAATTAATTATGCAATCATGCTGATCTAACATTATTTGAGTATATATTGTTTGAATCATGTTACTTTTTGATCCCCTGATTTCTCTTTGGAATCTGACGTAGCGGATAGTGTGGGATAAAAGAAAAGAAAAGAAAAAGTATTGCGACGTCTTTTCTCTTAGGGAAAACTTTACAAAATTCTCCTAAAAACTCTCAACTAAGGTATTAAACTCTTAATTTCTTTCGGTTACTCTCTTCCATTAAGTTTTTTGTTAAATTTTGTCAAAATTCTTAAAATACTTATGCTTTTTTTATTTTTATTTTTATTTATTTTTAATTTTTTAAAACAGTAAAAAAATTGTAAAGATGTTTCGTTATAAAAAATAAACGCTTAATCTTACCAATTTTTTATTTAATAAAAAAGAGTATTTTCACAATATTTAACAAAAAATTCTAATGAAAGGGATAAATTGAAAGAAATTAAAAGTTCGATAGTTTTAATTGAGAATTTTTAAACTTTAGAAGTACTTTCAAAACACGAGCTTTTGTGAAGTCAGCCTTTATTTTTCATTCTCTCCCTCTTGGTTTACATACAATTCGCAGAACTCCGACCTCCAGCCATGCACTTCACCTCCAATACTTCGGCTCTGCTTCCACATAGCTAAAATAGAGAAAATAAATAAATAAATAATGCTAGCTTAAATAAAAAGTAAATTCATAGATATTTCAAGAAAAAAAAAAAAAAAAACTCATGGATAAATGGAGATGAACGGTCAATATTCAATAAAGAAAAGTATCAAGTGTCACTGTTTTTGGAGAATGATAAGAGGAAGAAAGAGAGTGAAGGAATATAGCTTTACTTCTTTAACAAGTTCATCTACTTACAACCTGCAGTTTTGGAAGACAGCTTGTCCAACCTTGTAATTGTAAGTAATTATTTGTCTTTTGTTTTTAGTTTTTGATCAAATTTTTTGTTTGCATAATAACTGTCAACCTTAAGTTGTTTGAGGTTGTAAAAGTAAAAGAAAAAAAGAGAAAGTGATTCTTGCTCCGAGAGGCAAGCATAATACCTCCCCTTTATTTTCCCTTTTTCTGTATTTATTTTCTTTTTGCCTTTGAATCTGAGTTTAAAGACGAAGAAGGAAATATATAAGAAGTTTTGTGGTTCTGCCAAGCCTTGTTCCTCCATTGGGTGAAGAGTGAAGACAAGAAGAGTAAGGAGAGCTCTTCCATCCAAAGACAGTGAGTAATGATATACTTTTAATCATCATCTTCAAACATTTATTTATGTATACTCAAAGAAGTTCTCTCTTGATTGGATAACATTTTTATTTAGTAGACAGCATGGTAGCGAAAATTACCTTTATAATTTTTTTATTTTACGAGCTTTTGTTGATCCAAATGCTGATTTACATTGCCATATCATCCTAGTTGTATGACAGTCGTATAACAGTATTAAATATCATTGCTTTTTGAGATACGACTCGACATATCTAAAAAGAGTAATGCTTCGTACAAACAACTTTTTGACATATATATGTCAGCATTTAACACCCTTTAATGCTCCCTAAACACATGCTAACATGTGTCGAGAGTTGTAAAATAATTGAAAGTCTACCAATATTTCTCATCTAAAAGATATTCCTTTTATTTTATTTTTTGCTAGAACATGTTATAAGGACAGAAAGTTCTTACAAATTGGTTTTGTGGAAAATTTCTTATAAAACAGTTTTTAAAAGTGACATGTGTCTTTACTAGATAAGAAAACACATTGTTTTTAATGAGTAATGCTTTGGAGCGTTACTTTTTCCGGAATTCATTGAGAAAAAAATGATGTGAGATGGTAACATGGTAATATAAAAGAGTAATGTTAAATGCAAAATTACTTTTTTACTATCTTACGTCACTTTTTTAAGAAAAAGTGATGCTCTCAAACTTTACTCTTTTTTAATAGCATGAATATGTTTGATTTGCTCTCTCTCTCTCTCTCTCTCTCTCTATATATATATATATATATATATATATATACACACTTATGTGCTGTAGGTAAAACTGTAGTACATCTCCAGTAAAAAATAAAGAGAGAGGTCCATGAAGGAATTCTTACTATTACCATGCATAACCGATCTAGCTTCTATTCTATTGTACTATGCTCCTAACCCCTTTTGGATATAATGACAGATTAAACATGGAAATAAAGGCTGCATCAACTGTTCTTGAGAAAGATAATTATGGGGATTGGAGTGTTGGGATAAAATCCTATCTCATGGCTCAAGATCTTTGGAACATTATTGAATCCACCATTGAACCTCCTAAGCAAGAAGATGATGAAGCTGCTTTTAAGGACTGGAGCAACAAGAGTTTAATGGCTTTACAGCTCATTCAGAATTCCTGCGGACCGGACACAGTTTGTGAGATTAAGGAGATTAATTCCGCGAAAATCGCTTGGAATACTTTGGCTGAAAAGTATAACGTGCCCAAAAATACTGATACAGGTCTCTCTCTCTCTCTCTTTGAATAATGCATGTGCTTGAACATTAATTTTAAATGGATTAAGGAGATTAAAAACTGCAAGACCACTACAAGCCAGTCAATAAAGAAATGTAAATGGCTATCTAAAAATGTAGCTGCTAGCTATAGCTCCCAAGAAAATCTTAAAAAAAAAAAGAAGAAAGTTCTCACCTAATCCCCAATTCCCAAAATCATTGTCTATAAGAAACTTTTCACCCGTCTAAATAAATTTTAGGAAAAATATATTTTACTCCCTGAATTATCCACCAATTTACACTTTGACCTTCAATGTTTAAAAAGTGACACTTGACCCCCCCAAACTTCCAAATTGTTTCAATTCGATCATTCTGACTTTTTCTTTTCCAAAATTCCCCCATTGCAAGTTTTAAAAAAATTAAAAAAATTAATTTTAATTTTTTAATTTAATTTAATTTATTTATTTATTTTTAACTTGGGATGAGGGTATTTTGAGAAGAAAAAAAATTCAGAATGGTCGAATTGCAACAATTTAGAAGTTTGGGAGGGGGTCAAATGTCACTTTTTAAACATTGGAGGTCAAAGTGCAAATTGGTGGATAGTTTAAGGGGGGTAAAATGTATTTTCCCCACAAATTTTAGACTGTCTCCACCAGGGCCAGCTCAATGGCTAGGCCACTGAGACGGTCGCCTAGGGCCCCCAGTTAGTAAGGCTCAAAATTTTTTTTAATAAGGCCCAAATTTTTTTTTTTTTAATTTTTTTTTAACTTAAGGCCTAATTTTTTTTTTTTGAAAAAAATAAGGCCCAAAATTTTTTCCCATAAATGCCTCTAAAATAAGGCCACAATATAATAAGTCCATTGTAAAATAAGACCAATTAACCCAAAGAAACAAATATGCCACATCAATTTTTTTGGGCAACTAGTTAAAAGTTAAACTTAAAAGTCATGAATCAACAATGAGAATGAAAATAATAATAATATTATAAAAATATAATAATATTATAAAAATAAATATTATTTAATTAATATTTAAATATTAAAAAAAATAAGGTCCAATTTCAAAATTTCGCCTAAAGCCTCCAAATACATTGAGCAGGCCCTGGTCTCCACTTACTTGGGCAGGTAAGTCTCTTTTTCACATAGTTTCGAAGAATTTTAAGAAAAAAATGTTGATATTTATTGGGAAGATTTTTGGTTGATGGATTTTACTTTCTAAGTTTTGATTCTTATTAAAGAATTTAGCCTAGGTTTTAATTTTATGAAGGAGGGTTTAAAAGTGTTAGGAGATTCCGTTTAGACTAAAATGAAGAGATGGAAACATCATCCTCAATCTCATTTGATTTGGTCGAATTTTCACGAAGAAAAACATGGCAGGGAATGTTGATTATATAGCCTTAATCATGGCTGTGCAAAGTGGAGATTGGAAGAGTGCAAAGGAGTTCCTCAAGCTCCACCCCAATGCATTGAGTGAAAAGATCACATTTATGGGGAAGACAGCCCTTCACATTGCAGGCTCTGCAGGGCATGTGCATATAGTGGAGGAGATGGTGGACCGAATGTCAGAAGAAAACTTGGAAATACGAGACAAAGAAGGATTCACGGCTCTGGCCGATGCAACATGTGTAGGAAACCACCGGATGGCAGAGTTTATGCTCAGAAAGAACAAGCACTTGGTCAGCATTGGGGACTTCAAAGGAGTCATTCCTGTTGTTATGGCCGTTGAATGCGGGTATAAAGATTTGGCTCGATATCTCTATTCTCTCACGCCGCTGGAGGATCTAATGCCTGAGAAAGGCATCAGCGGAGCTACGCTTTGCACGCAGGCTATATATACTCGGATGTTAGGTAAGAAACAAATTAACAACTTCAGATTTTTCGTTAAATCCTATCGGAGGGGTGTAAATTTTCAAAATAATTTTTTATTTTCTAAGACAAAAAAGGAAAAAAAAAAAAAAAATTTGCAAGGATTTAGGCCGGTCACGATTTAATAGAATTTTAAAATTAAAATACTCATACTTGATTTTTTGATTTTTTTTTTTAAGGGGAATTCTGACAGGATTTAACGGAAACGGAGGGGAAAATTGACAAAAAATAAAAATAAAAATTGAAAGATTAATAGATTAAATTAAGAGTTTTTGAAGTTTAAGAGAATAATTACAAAAGTTGCGACAATTCAAGAGGGTTAAGTGAAGTTCTCCCTTTTAAGTACTATCTATTAATTACAGTCGGTGGTGATTCATGGCCTTAAGAAAATTTTCAAAGTGGTTAGACTCCCGAAATGAGAATTTTCAATCC
>NC_081543.1:7059091-7108822 GCF_901000735.1 Corylus avellana
AGGAAAGACTTTTAAGGTATATTTGTTACGATGATTAAATCCACCGAATGGAATAGCTATTTTATAGTTTGGTAAGACTTTTAGTCTCAAAATAGCTACTTCCATAAGAATGACTATTCTTTAAATTAAGGAATAGTCATTCCTCTAAAAAATAAGAGGAATAGCTAATACTTTAAGAAGAGACAATATATATATTTTTAAAAAACCAACAATATATATATATATATATATATATATATTTTGAATCGGCCACCAAATTTCGTTGGAATTTGCTGGAATCCTCCCTCTGGCTGCCGGAGTTCACCATCGATGGCCAACAAAGTTTCACCTTCTTAAACAAATAGAGCCTTTGTTTTGTTTTTTGCTTTTGTTTTTGTTTTTGTTTTTGTTTTGTTTTGTTTTTTTTCTTTTTTCTTTTAATAAAAAAATGTGGGTATTTAGTAATTTTGCTTAATTCCTGTAAAATCATATATGTTTTCACCAAACTAGAGAATTTAAATAGCTATTCCATTCCGCCTACCAAATGCTTCATTATTTGTTTGTGCCGGCAACAACAATAAGATTGTCCAGTGGTGCTCTTATAGAGAAGGAACCTAATCATATTGTACATTATTATGTTGACTAGCTTGTAGATTTAGTGATGAGAATATTCACAAACTGTAAAACATATAGTTTATTAATTGAGAAATGTGTTTTTTTTGGCATTCTGACGTCTAGCTCGTTTACATTTTCGTTGAGTTGGCATGTTCCATCTACTATTAGTATTTTTTTTCTTTTTAATTTAGGTTGGATGGAACATGCCAATTCAATATAGATGTACACGAGATGAACGTCAAGATGCAAATAAGTATTTCTCTTATTAATTATAAATAATTTACTCTATTTTTAGCAATAATTTTCTAATGTTGTTGAGTGTCGTTTTTACTTTGCAGTGCTAGCTGTATTGCAACAATTAGTGTCGTCAACTCTCCTTAACCTCTTTGGTATATATATATATATATATATATTGCATCTACTCAATTAATCTCATTTTTCAATTAATTTTTTTGAACTTTTCGTTTTGTTTTGTTTTGTTTTCATATTTGGACTAAATATTTGCAAAGGTGTGATGCATTTATATGAAATGAAGTTGGCCCATGTCCAGTCGCATGAACTCCTGCGCAACATGTGCGAAGAGATATCAATTTCAAACGACGAAGAGAGAAGGAGATTTAGTGGCGTTTATTCAGCCATCTTCCGAGCAATCAAGGAAGGGATTTTTGATTTTGTTTATGAGATTGTTAGAGGAAATCCAGATCTGGTGTGGAGCAGCGATTGGAGCGGCAGAACCATATTTCAGAGTGCAGTTTTACATCGTCAAGCTAAAATCTTTAGCCTTATATACAGGCTTCATGTGAAGAACATGATAGTATACGATAGGGATGACTTCAACCACAATATATTACATATGGCGGGGGTGTCAGCAGATTTCACCCAGCTTAATCGCATTCCAGGTGCAGCATTGCAGATGCAATGAGAGCTGCAATGGTTTAAGGTCATCTCTTTTGCCTTATATTTCTTTGCTATGCCAGCATTGCTTGCTAGCTAGCTATAATATTCCAAATACTAGATATTTAGAACATCTCCAGTCGTAATGATTGTTTTAACTATTATATTTTCAATACAAAATTCAACAAATTATTTATTTTACTCTCTACTTTTTCTAAATATTTATTTTTCAATTAAACTATATTATATTCACTCAATGTGCTACAATGATTCACTGTAATGAACATTTTACTTTGAAACATCTTATATGAGGCCTTCAAAGCATTTGCAGATAAGGGAGAAAGGAGAGTAGTTAAAAGTGGAGAGAGAAAATGGGGGAAGTAGTTATATATATATATATATAGAGAGAGAGAGAGAGAGAGAGAGAGAGAGAGTAATGCTATTTAGAACTTGTTTGGGATTGCGTTTGAGAAATAGAACTTTTAAGTCAAAAAGTATTTTTTGACAAAAGCTTGATTTTTAAGCTTTTGCCAAAAGTGTGTTTTGGCAATTTTTATACTTTTTGGATCCTTAAAAGCGCTTTTAATTTTTTTACCAAACGAATATTTTTTTTTTTTTTTTTCAAATGGACTTTTTAAGTGTTAAAGACACTTTTAGACCCTTTTAACGTAATACCAAACAATCCCTTATTAGACTACTATACAACTGAGATGACGTGGTAGTAGTAAAAATCAATCCTTAGATTTATTTTTGTAAGTGCTGATACAATAGTTGATTTTCACAGCCACATGATCAAGTTGTATGGTAGTAATATATATAACAATCTACTAAATAGCATTACTCACAATATATATATATATATATACACACATGAGGCCTAGGGCATGGGTGTATACTCCCGGTTCCCCATGTTGATTAACCCAAGAACCCGGTGTAGATTTCTTTTGTTACTTTTATTAAACTCAGAACTTTGTCATCCAAATTGATTTAATTAACTAGTCCATACCACATGCATATGTTGATCAGACACACACATATGAGGAATTCATGAAAGCACGAATTAATCAAGTTAAGTACTACAACATGATCATCACAAAGGCGCCAATATTGAATATTAACTAAACATAACTAGAGCTTCAATCTAGCCCTACTAAATAAATTAGTTACACATAAGTTTGATGTTAAACATCTTCATAAATTAAAATAAAAGAAAGGAAAAGAATAAACCCAAAACTTGAACTTGAAGAGCTCCAATTCTTCTCCTTGAAAATTGTGTGTCCCGGCAACGGCACCAAATATATATATATATTGCAAATGCATTTGGTGGAAAAGTTGAGTAATGTATTTAGTAGACTTTTGTATAATTGTTACCGAACTGGATGACGTGGCAATAAAAATCAGTCATTGGATCAACATTTGTAAATAAAAAAAAATAAAAAAAAAACAATTACTAATCAAATGGTTTATTTTTACTGTTACATCATTCAGTTGTATGACATTTGTATAAGAGTCTACTAAATAGAATTACTTGAAAAAGTTTTACATTTTGAACCACAAGTTGAGAAATTGAAATCTTCTCACGTCTCAATTAGAAAAATGAGTAATGCTATATAGTAGATTGTTATACGAGTGTCATATAATTTGATGATGTGAGTCCTAGGGCTGTTAAGTGAGCGAAGCGTCTCGCGAGCAAGCTCGGGCTCGGCTCACATAAGCTCGGCTCGTGCTCGACTCGAATATTAAATGAAGCACTTCATGAACACAAATCCTGACTCGAATATTAAACGAAGCAAGCTCGGCTCGACTCGGCTAAGCTCGTGAACAGCTCGTGTGAGTGTGTATATATATAAACTAAGTAATACATAATTAATTATAAATCTCATAATTATTAAAACCTTCAAATTGCATTTATATTTAAGCGTTAGAGAATAAAAAATTCTAGACCCTTCGTGATCAAAGAGAGAGAGAGTAATCATTAAAAAGACCTCGATTCAATTAGAGCAGACCCAAAAGAAAGGAAGAAGAACCAAGCAGAAACTATTGAGGGAGATTGCGAAAGGCATAAACTATTGAAGAATCAAACAGACCCAAACACTATCACTACCTGTCTGGTGAGCGAGAGTGAGAGAGTGGGAAATGAGAGTTCAGGTGGAAGATTCGTTGTGACTGGTGAGGGGGATTGAGAGAGAGACGTTAAAAGAATATTTTTTTGTATGGGTTGTTGCCCCAATGCAGTCTGAATGCAACCTGTTAACTTGTCCCACATTGTTAAGAAAACATCAATCTCTAAGTTTGCTTATCTATAAAAGGATGCATATCCTCTCTCTTTGAAATCAAATGTCTTGCTATATTGACTTAGGCTCCATACTCGACTAGCCAGGCTAAGCAAATACTCATATGCAAACTAACTTCTTAAGCCGTTTAAGAGCACTTGAAGTTAAAAAAAAAATTAAAAACAAAAACATTAAATATAAGAGCTAGCTCGCGAGCTGGCTCGGCTCGACTTATTATTAGCTCGAGCTCGATTATTGACTCGCCCTTGAGCTCGAGTAAAATTTAAACGAGCCAAGCTTGAACAAGGGAAGCTCGCTCAAGCTCGGCTCGTTTATACCCCTAGATGTGACAATAAACATCAGTTACTGGATCAACAATTGAAAAAAAATAAATAAATCAATAGTTGATTTTCACTCCTATATCATCCCAGTTGTATGGTAGTTGTATAGCAATATACTAAATAACATTAAAATGTGAGGTTTATTTGTTTAGTTGTTTGGATAGCATAAATTTTTTGAAGCTTAATTTGATTATGATATTGCTAGGGGTAGGGTTTGCTTGTGGGAAAAAGATAGGTTCAAAAATAGTCAAGGACAACTACATAATTTGAGATGTTCTGGGGATGTAAACAGTAATTGAAATTGCTACATTAAAATGGATGAAAGTATCTTCATCAAATTAAATTGTTTTTGAAGTGAGGCATGCAACATCACTCTTTCACTGATATGTGATTTTATGTTTCTTTTGGTAGCCCTTTTTTCTAAGACTTTGACTAACAAATGTAGGAGGTGGAGAGCATTGTTTTTCCAAAGGTTACAGAAGCTTTAACCAAGGATGATTTGAAGCCCCGAGAATTGTTTACAAAGAATCACAAGAATCTGATGAAAAAGGGAGAGCAATGGATGGAAGATACAGCAACTTCTTGTACAGTGGTAGGTGCTCTCATTGCCACCATTATGTTTGCTGCAGCCTTTACTGTTCCAGGCGGTAATGACCAAAACACAGGCTTCCCAATGTTCTTAAATGAAAATGTGTTTATGCTCTTTATAGTAGCTGATTCCCTATCACTCTTTTCCTCTGCAACTTCAGTATTAATGTTCTTGGGTATCCTAACATCGCACTATGCAGAAGAAGATTTCCTCAAATCCTTATCTACAAAAATGATAATAGGACTTTCCACTCTTTTCTTTTCTATTGCATCCATGATGATAGCCTTCGGTGCCGCTCTTCTACTTATGTTACGTGGACAATCGTGGTTTGCCATTCTTGTTATTTGTTTGGCTAGTGTTCCAGTCACCTTGTTCGCATTGATGCAGTTTCCCTTTCTTATTGACATGTTCATTTCAACTTACGGATCAGGCATCTTCGATAGGAAAATGAAACGTTGGGTGTAACTTATTCATTATGCTATATGTTTTATTGGTGTTCCATTAATAGTTAGCATTCTAGCCAAAACTGATTCGTTATTATTTTTATTATTATTATTTTTTATTGGACGGATGAATGATAAATTTTCAGCTGCCTTATGTTGCTTATTTTGTTATTCTTTCTGGTTTTAAGCCTATTATCATTTCCACAAATAAGTCATTGATTATCCATTATAAATTTTTACTCTTTTTTTATTTTCTAATTTTCTAAGTTCCTTATTTACTTTGGCAAATGATAAAATACTTTTTAATCCAGTAAATTATATCCACAACAGGTCGACCTTAGGAGATTACTTTCAAAACCAAAATAAGTTTTGTTGGGTTCCAAGTTTATTAGTGTTCTTCTTCTACTCTACAAGGCTATTAATAATCATTAGCATAAAAGAAAAAACTACAATGCTTTAATTTGAAGAGGAAATGAATAACATATTTCTAGATCTGACCTTTTGTATATCACGTATATTTACCCTAGACCACACACTTTGACAGTTTTCGATTAACTGACTTTTTCTCCTCTTCTGAAAGTAATCTCTTAGACTACTTTTCTTTAAGTTAATGGGCAGTAAGATGGCTAGACAAAGCAAGAGAAACTATCCAAACATAATTATTAAAAAAAAAATTATCCAAGAACTTAACCTGAAACTTAGAGGATGACACAAGAATAATATTTCTTTGTAAATTCTCTCAAAGTTTAGGTGAAATTTTCATAGTTTATGAATTCAAATAAAACAAAGTAAATTCAAAATTTTGAAAGAATAATATCTAATCTTTTTTTATTTATTTATTTATTTTTATTTTTATTTTTAAGGTGAAATCATTTCAGTCACATTAATTGATGAAAGATCACGAGCATAAAACTCTTACATCACAGAGCAAAAGCTCTGATAAATCATTGCTGAAGCTATAAGGTTACAAGCCATAAATACATATATGACAATCTTTTAACTAATATAGAAAGCAAAATAATATTGAAATATTTCAATTTAACTAAGTAAAGGATGATAATAAACCAAACTCACTTGGCCTCACTACAAAAAAATATGGTCTTAAGCGATAACTAAAAGTTGTTGCCAAAGGTCTTTAGGTCGTCGCTAATGATTATAAACAATAAACTTTTGTTGTCGCGATTATCTCGTCGAGAATACACATTAGCAATGACCCATGACCCATGACCCATGTAGTCGTCATTGATAATTCTTATTAACAATGACAAAAGTCGTCACTAATATCTAAGAAATTGAGACGGCATATCATCGCTGATATGGATTGTTGATATGAAACTTATAAATGACAACATGAAAAGTCATTGATAAGTTTGAATTATTATTTTTTTAATATAAATTTAGATTTTTTTTTTAACTTTATATTTTTAAGTTTCGATTTTTTGTTTTTGTTTATATCATTGCACTACAAGAAATAAGGCCTTTCGCAACAACTGTAACGCCCCGTGGAAATATCATTGTTTTTTTTTTTTTTTTGTTTATATCATTGTCTATAAGATGGATTTTTTATTATTATTATTTTTTTTATATCGATTTTTTTTTTGTTTCCATTCAATATGCACATATTTTTTTAAGGACAAATTTTTCTTCCAACTAATTTTTTTCAACCTAATCCCTAAAGTTGACATGTGTCCTCAAACATGTGCATCTTATAAGGTTTTTTTCAATACTCTAATGTCCACAAATCATCGTTAACTTCTTCTGTCTAAAATGATGTTTGGGGAGGAGGCAATCTCAAAATCCAGAAATGTACCAATGCGGGACGGAATTTTTTTGAGATTTTTGAGGAGGTGATTCGGCGCCGTGATAGGGCTGAGGTAGAACTTTTTTCGGTGACAGCTAGAAAGCTTTGGCTACGTAGAAATGAAGTGATCCACGGTGAAGATTTCACACATCCAAACAGTCTCGCAAGTACAGCAAAGGTGGCGTTGGAAGATTTTCAACGAGTCAATATGCGAGAGGAAGAAAACACGATAGCACATAGCCAGCCAGCAATCCCAGTATGTTGGCAACCACCACCAGAAGGCACTATTAAAATAAACTGGGATGCGGCTTTAGACAAAAAAAAAATAAAAATGGAAGAGTACTTGGGCTGGGTTGCATTGCACGAGACTGGAAGGGAGTTTGTTTAGCTGCTCGATGCATTACAAAGGAAGCCAGTGTTGATCCAGCCATGGGCGAGGCTCTTGCAACTCTATATGCGATTGTTTTTGGTAAGGAGATGAGCTTTAGCCCGATTGTCTTTTGTTATTACCATGCACAATAATTGATGAACAATATAGAATCGAAAAGAGAGAGAGTCGACATATAGATTTACGTTGTTCGACAATTTGCCCACGTCCACATAGAGGCGACTGTATTTTTACTCTTAATGATTCAGGGTTATATCATACATATATATATATATATATATATATATATATATAAAACCCTAAACCCTACTCGTACAGACTTATTAAGAAAATTTCCAAATACTCCGTACCGTATTTTGGGGATTTTCTTAATAAGTCCGTACGAGTAGGGTTTAAGGTTTTTTTCTATTTATATATATGTATAATGTAACATTGAATCATTAAGAGTAAAAATACAGTCGCCTCTCTGTGGATATAGGCAAATTGCCGAACCACGTAAATCTCTGTATCGACTCTCTTTCTTTTCGATTCTATATTGTTCATCAATTATTGTATACGGTAACAACATCTTTGAAGGGGGCGCTTTGCAGATTGTGAAAGCTATCAATGTAGAAGGTCCTTGCCACAGTTTATATGGTCATTTTATAGAAGGTGTTCAGTCAGAGATGAAGGCTATGAAGGATGTTTCTTTCATATTTGCACCACGGAATGCCAATACAGCTGCCCATACGCTAGCCAAACTGCCTACAACCAATGTCACAGATGTAACATGGTTGGAGGAAACTCCACCAGTTCTTTGTGGTATTGTTCGGAGGGAAGAAGTTCTACCTCCTGTGTGATTTTTGTGATCTTTTATGATCTCTTAATGAAAGCAGTAGCAATTTTTCAAAAAAATAAAAATAAAAATAAAAAAGAAAGAAAGAAAGAAAGAAAGAAAGCTTATAACACATGCAATGCACGAGATTCTTCATTACAATTTAATTATAAAATTTTAAAATATTATAATCGTACTTTTCATAAGTATTATGAAATTTACTTTTCATAATTGCAAGACGAAAACTTGAATTTTGCTTAATCATTATGTTGAGTAAAAATCCGAAAATCTATACAATTAATACTTAATGTACAATTATATATTTAAAAAAAACAAAAAATAATGCAATGAAATATTTGATTGATAATCTTATGCCTCTCGTTTTTTTTTTTTTTTTATTAAACGACTGAACCCATGCAACTTAAGGTTTTTTTGAACCAATTTTTTATTATTTTTGATTAATAATGCAATGAAATTTTTTTCTATTTTGTTTCTACATCCTAGATATTAAAGTGATTAAACATAATAATACATAATAATTTGATTTGTATTATTTGTTTCCTTATTTGATTTTGACATTAATAATACTTAATTTATTGAATAATTTATAGAGAGTGATTTCTATAAGGAGGTGGTGTAAACCCACCCCTTTGTGCCCACCGCTCATTAAGTAACACCTCAGCATTTTAGAATAAACCTAAATTTAAGAAAAAAACACCATCACACCAGATTATTCCACCTAAACCCTAAAAAACAAATTTTATTTAAAAAAAAAAAAACAAAAAAAAAAATTGATGGGGGTGGCGGCCCGGCCACCCCATGGCCGAGGGGTGGCCCACGCAGGTGACATCCAGCCCATTGGGGTGGCTGCGCAGGCCACCCCTAGGCCATGGGGTGGCCGGCGAGCCACCCCATGGGTGGAGGTGACCGCGCAGGCCACATCCAGCCCATCTGGAGTGGTTCCCCGGCCACCCCAGATGGGCTGGGGGTGGCGGCTGCAAATATTCTTAAAAAAAAAAATGAATAAACCTAAATAATCTAGTGTTTTTATTCTTATTTGGGTTTGTGCAATAATCCTAGGTGGCAGCTTCTTATTGGTGGGCACAAAGAAGGTAGTTTACACCACCTTCTTATAGAAGTTATACTCTAATAATCTAATTTATATATGAAATACTTTTCAAATATAATTAAACGCCATTAATTATGCTAATTTAATTACAGGTTTTTTAAGTAAAAACTAGTTCACTCTTAAAAAAATTGGTTCAGAAATTATGCCTTAAAAACCAGTTTAGCATTAAAACAAAAAAAAATCATGCCACATGCTATAATATTAAAACACTTATGAGAGTTTAAAGCACTTCTAATGGCTTCGGCTTTTATATGAATATATGATATATGATAATATATGATGCTATTCCCACTGAATCCAATATTGAAATCGATCTGGAGCTGAAAAGTCATCATGCATGTGTGTAGGTCTTCTGTTTCCACCCTGAAATTAAAAGTCATTCTATGATCAATCCGAGTGTTTTGAATCACGTGCAGCAGAACAGGATGTGAAAATATTTGGAGCAAACCGCTAAAGCACGTGAATATATAAAAGACTTGAATAAAGGAAAACCAAGAAACTCCAACTTCATCGTTAATGCTGTCGCGCGTTACAACCTTCCGCGGATCCAAGAATTCATTCTACAGGAGCGTAAATAAATAATAAAATAATTTTTTTTCTTTTTATATATTATATTTTTATTATAATATGGTAAATATAATTCAAAATATAAATTATAACACAATATGTATCACAAAAAGCATATCTATGAGATTTCATAAATATATGTCAAATTGATATATTAGTTAACATGTAGATACTAGTGCAAAAATAAAGAAAAATACAAAATATAAAGTGTCTAAAATTCATTCTACGTGATTTTTTTAGTTCCAAAAAACGGATATCCAAAACTATTAGAAGGAATGAACCTATGCGGACCGACTTTAAGTTAAGCATGTCTAATTCATTATGTTGATTAACATGATATTCTCATATTTGAGGACGTAACCCTAGATCATGTTGTAAAGTATAAATGTTAAATGACTCAACTACTTGAGATTCCATTCTTGACATCTTAAAATGGCGTTGTTTAGGAGCTAAAGTTTGAAGAATGGATATCGAGGAGACATTTTAGAATTTGAATCAGCATATTTTTTCTTAAAAAATGAATCAATTGTTTTTTGCTTGCCCATGATGTAATGTAAGATTTTTCAGAAACCTGAAAAATTATTTATCTATTAGTTTTAATACTTATTACACAAAACAATTCATGACTAATGAAACATATTCTAATGATATTATAATAAAATTATTAGCATATTCCGATAGCTATTACTATTAGCCTAAAATGAATTAATAAAAAGAATAAACTTGAGATTGGCAATAATCTTCTAAAACTCGTTGATGCTTGACAAAATTCCAAAGTGTATAAAGCTCGCGAACATACTCGTATAAGGGCTCGACTTGCTTATTAGCGCGGCTCATATATATATATTAATTTAATAGAAGTAACTTATATAGTATATTACTTATTATTTATTAAGTAACAATAATTAATTTGTATACAATATATAATAATGATAAAAGTTAATCATATGGTTATATTTCAAATGACCTAACCACTGAGTATCTTAAATGATCAAATAATTAATGATAGTTGAAACTTGAATAGACAATTTCTTCATCCTGTGCGCGGAGGGGCTTAGTTCCCTTCTACATAAGGTTGAAAGTGATGGGAGGATCTCAGGGCTCCCCATTGCTCGAGGGGGAATGAGGTTGAATCACCTTTTCTTTGCGGATGATAGCCTCCTTTTCTGCAAAGCTAATATTCCTGAATGGCTCAATATCCAAGGTATCCTAGAAATTTATGAACATGCTTCGGGTTAAAAGATCAATAAAGAGAAGACTTCCATATTCTTTACCAGCAATACAAAGACAGAAACAAAAAAGCACATTCTCTCGGTGGCTGGGGTGTCCTCGACTACCCACTTTGAGAAATATCTTGGCTTGCCTGTTTTGATTGGAAAATTGAAGGTTGCAGCTTTTTCGGGGTTACAAGGCAAAATATGGGGTCGATTGAATGGTTGGAAAGAAAAATTTTTATCTCAAGCAGGGAAAGAGGTGCTCTTGAAGGCGGTCATCCAATCCATACCCACCTATACGATGAGTGTATTTCAACTGCCTAAATCGGTGTGCAAAGAAATTAATTCTATGATGTCAAATTTCTGGTGGGGTAAAAAAGACAAGGAAGCAAGAATTGCGTGGATGAGTTGGGAAAGATTGGGTAGGGCCAAAGAGAATGGAGGAATGGGCTATCATGATTTGGAAAGTTTTAATCAGGCTCTACTTACTAAGCAGGGGTGGAGATTATTAAAATTTCACGACTCTCTGATGGCGAAGGTTTTTCAGCAAAAATATTATCCACATGACTCTTTCCTCAATTCCACGTTGGGTCGCACTCCCTCCTATGCTTGGCGCGACATTTGGAATGCTAAGAAATTGCTCAATGAAGGTTTGATATGGAGAGTGGGAAATGGGAGGACTATCAACATTTGGGGGGACCGTTGGATACCATCCCCATCAACTTATGCCATTTACACCCCTAACCGACTCTTGGATGTAAACTCAAAAGTCAGCTCTTTAATAGACAAAGACACAAACTGGTGGAAGTTTTCACTGATCAAAGAGCTCTTTAGTGCGGAAGAAGCTGCCCTCATCGGTAATATTCTAGTTTGTCTGGTAGGGCAGCAGGATACGCTAGTATGGCTGGGGACTAAGAATTGTATATTCACAGTTCGAAGTGCTTATCACATGGCTAGAGCTAGTATGGAGGAAGGTAGTGGCAGCAGCTCAAACCCAGCTGAAAGCAAAAGATTCTGGAAGGAGGTTTGGAAAATTAAGGTGCCTGCTGTTGTCAGGGTTTTTCTTTGGAAGGCCTGTAACAACATTTTTCCAACAAAACTCAATCTTTGGAGGAAAGGTGTCGTGGAGGACTCTCTATGTCCTATATGCAGGTTGGAAGAGGAATCAGTGGAGCACATTCTATAGAACTGTGAATCCGCGCGAGACACGTGGGCTGCTTGCAACAGGAAAATTAAAAAATGTCCTAATATAGAGATGCCGTTTACTAGCATTTTTTCATCTCTGGTTGGACGGCTAGAAGAGGAGGAATTGCAGTTGGTGGCTACTGTGGCTAGATGCCTATGGTTGCGGAGAAACAATGTTGTGTTTGGAGGAGCTTTCACCTCGCCAGTCCATGTTATCGAAACTGCATCATCCAAGCTTGAAAACTTCCAATAAGGTGGAGAGAGGAAGAAGAATGGAGATCCCAACGCGCGTAGAGCAACCAACCAAGAAATAGGAAAAGCCTCCCCTGGGTGTAGTGAAGCTTAACTGGGACGCTGCCATTGATTATGGGAGGCAGAAAATGGGATTTGGAATTATAGCACGTGACCATACTGGTAATGTCCTAGCAGTTTTATGTGCGTTGAGACCTCTTGTTACTGACCCAGCCGTCGTAGAAGCCATAGCTGCATGGAAAGCCACGGATGTTTGCATGCGCATGGGATTCTCTAAGGTCATCTTTGGAGGAGACTCTCTTGAAGTGGTTACAGCCTTAAAAGGAGATGATTGCTGTTGGAGCAAATTTGGCTCTCTGATTAATGATGCAAAGTCTACTCTTAATAGTCTTCCAAAATGGCATGTTTGCCACACAAAGTGTTTGGCCAACACTGCAGCTCATTTACTCGCTCAGCACGGGCTAACAGTCTTGGAAGATCAGCTATGGTGGGATGATTTCCCTCTATGTATTCATTAATCTGTACTCCTTGATAAAGGTCTTTCTTAAGCTTGAGTAATGGAATACCAATTCAAAAAAAAAAAAAAAAAAAAGAAAAAAAAAAGACAATTTGAATTATTAATCATATGATTAAATGAAAATCATGATACTTAATCATATATTAATATAATCATATCGATTCATATAATTCATATCATATACAATGACAATGTGGTTAGAATAATTCCAAATGAAATGATTAGCATTAAAAATTTACAACTGACAATAACAAATTAACAATGCATGTAATGTCCTATTACTCCTACAGTCACAAATTAAGTATTCACATTGTCGTTGCAAATTTGGAATTGATTGCATGAGATGATATTGTTGATAAGTTAATGATAACTTAAGAAACTAAAAAATGATGATATTATTAATAGGAATCGTATGATCAATCATTACATAAGGTTTATGAATACAAAATAAAACAAAATCTTTCACTGAACACTTAATGCAATCAAATCAATCATCACATAAAGTTCAATGCTAATATTTCTTTGGTGTTTCGAAAGTATTTATGTTCCTTTTATGTAGGGGTGAAAATAATAATAATAATGATAGTAATAATAGTGATAATATTTATCCTTATAACATGATCAATTGATCATTAAATCACAATTTGTTTTTGAAGAGTTAAATGACAATTTAAGTATTAATGTTTATCACTATAATTTATATGATTATATCACATGATCAATTGATGATTATATAATAAAAAATTATACACATATAATATGACATAAGTCATAAGTATACAAAGCCATACTAATACAACAATTAAGTACTATAGACTTAGTTCTAATTTTAATGTATGATAAGTAAGTAATTGACATTGGATTAAACATTAATGTGTTACTTATAACCACAATTGAAGTATTAATATATTATCATTATAATTTATATGATTATATAATAACAAATTATACATATATAATATGATATAAGTCATAAATATACAAATTCATACTATTACAATAATTAAGTACCTAGAGACTTAGTTCCAGTGTATGTTATAAACTTATAAGTCCATATATGTTATAAATTATAATTATACACATATGCATATTGAATAATATAAATGTATAATATCAATACTTAATCATATGATTCAATGGAAGTTTCATATTTTTTTTTTAAAAAAATCATATGATTAAATGACAATTCAAATACTTAATAAAGTTAATTATGTCATTCATGTATAATAATAATGTAATTCGTATAATATCAAATTAAGTAATTGACATTAGATTAAACAATGTATTACTCATAACCACAATTAAAGTATTAATGTATTATCATTATAATATATATGATTATATCACACGATCAATTGATCATTAAATCATATGATTATAATATAACTTGTATTCTTAACAAGATTTATATTTAATGACTTTTTTTGTTTTAAGCATGCAAATTACTGTAAAATTGGGGTCAAATTGCATTTTATTGTATTGCATTGTAATTTTAAAACATTATGGGTATTAATGTCGTTTACTTAAAACTAGCTTAGAACCCGCGCTATGCGCGGGATTGTTCATTATAATTTGATTTTGAAATTTAAAACGCATCTCCATTGTATTTTTTATTATAGGTCGAAAAAATTGTATAAAAAAATCTATCATGCCTATTTCAATAATAATATAAAAAAAATACAAAAGGTTATTCAACAATATATTGTTGAACATAGTGACACTATTACACATAAAAATATACTATCATAAGAACCATATATAATTTTAGTTTTCATCTATATAAATTAAAACATATTAAAAAATTTACATATGTGTAATTTAAAACCAGCTGGAATGAGTTAAAACATAAGACCCTTAAATTATAAGACCCATAAAACATATTAAAATATGTATTCTCATAGGAGTAGTTTTATTGCTTTCATCAAAGAAAGAGATAAAAATCGTGGAAGGAATATTGGAACACAAAAAAACATAATGAACAACAAAGTCAATTAAATTTACAAAAGAACAATAATAAATTTGAATGAAAAATAATATATAAATTAGAACAGAAAATAAGGAAAGAGTAACCCTAAACCCTATAACAATATATTGAGAATGGTAGCAAAACTGAGAGTAACCCTAAACCCAATTGGTTTTTGTGTAATACCTATTATATTTTAATACAAATAAAACTCATAAAATTCTGGACATTTTAAAAAAAAAATACAAAGCAAAATAACAAATATTTTTATTTTATTTTTTTATGGATACAAAAATAACAAAATCTTTCACTCAATATTTAATGCAATAAAACAAATCATTTCAATCTTCCCTTAATCTAAAAAATAAATTAAAACAACCTAAATTTGTTCCCATATGTGTAGTTTAAAATGAAAAGCATAAAGAAAAAAAAAGAAAAAAAAAACAAGAAAACATGAATTTTGATTATCAAAGTATTAATATAAAATTAGCATAAAATTTTAATATTTTTGGTGTAATACCTATTATATTTTAATACAAATAAAACTCATAATTCTGAACATTCAAAAAAGCAAATGAAAAAAAAAAAAAAGCTGAACAAAAAATTTCACAAAACAAAACGGAAACACGTTCATCGCTACCTAATCTCTAATTTAAAACAGTGTTTGGTACAAAATTTTTTTTTTCAAGAAACAAACTAAAGATCATCAATTTACAATTGCTAAAAATTTATACATAAAAGCACAAAAATACATTCATCTCGAATATCTCATACCTTAAATCATAGTTCGGAGTCACATATATTTCTTTGAAACTAATCAAATAAACTTTGTGCAGCCGTCAACTTCTACAGGAAAGAGTTTTGAAACGTTATTGCCGTAGAAGGAGAGACGTGAGTTTAGAGTGAGAGGGATTGACGTGATTTAGGGTGAGAGAAATAAATGTGAGTTAATAAAACGAAAGGTCCAAAGGAATTAATTAAGAAAAATTGTGTTTTAATAAAGGGAGAGATACAATCTTTACCTAATCTCTAATTTAAAACGGTGTTTGGTACAAAAAAAATTCTCAAGAAACAACTAAAGATAATCAATTCACAATTGCTAAAAATTTATACATAAAAGCACAAAGATACATTCATCTCGAATATCTCATATCTTAAATCATAGTTCGGAGTCACATATATTTCCGTGAAACTGATCAAATAAACTTTGTGCAACCGTCAACTTCTATAGGAAAGTATTTTGAAACGTTGTTGCTGTAGAAGGAGCGAGTGAGTTTACAGTGAGAGAGACCGACGTGATTTAGGGTGAGAGCGATAAATATGAGTTAATAAAATGAAAGGTCAAAAGGAATTAATTAAGGAAAAATTGTGTTTTAATAAAGGGGGAGATATTAATGCATTAAGACACTTAATTTATTAAAAAAAAAAATCGTGTTTTACTGTGAGAGAGATAAATGTGAGTTAATAAAAAGAAAAGTAAAAAGGAATTAATTAAGGAAAAATCGGACACTTAATTCAATAAAAAATAAAAAAGAAAAAAAGAAAAGAAAAAGGAAGGGGAAAGTCAACGTACCCCCCTCAAACTACCACCTAATTGACAATGTCCCCCCCCCCAAAACTTCCAATTGTGACAATGTCCCTCCAAAACTACAAAAAATTGTCAATGTTCCTCCAAATGACGAAATTACCCTTAGTAAAATAAAAACAAAAACATTAAAACTTCTAGAAAAAACCTAAAACTAACAAAAAAAAAAAAAAATCCAAACGGTGGCTATTTTTTTTTTTAAAAAAAATCCATTTTATAAGAAAAAAAATAAAAAAAAATTGATTTTTTTTATAAAAACCGATTTTTTATTTTTATTGTTGTTTTATAATTTTTTTAAATAAAAATTTACGTTTAAAAAAATAAAAATTTTCGTTTAATAAAATAAAAATTTTCACTTTTTAAAAAAAATAAAAATTTCCGTTTTTTTTTTAAAAAATTAAAAATTAAAATTTTCGTTTACTTTTTTTAAAATATTATTTTGAAATCAAATTTTTTTGTTTTTTTTTTTAAAAAACTTTTTTTGTTTTTTTTTTTTTAATTTAGAGGAGTATTTTTGTCTTATTGAGAAATCTATAGGGGCATTTTTGTCTTATTGCTAGTATTGAGGGTGACATTGACAATCTCTTTCACAAACTTTCAATTGTGACAATGTTTTGATAGTTTGAAGGAGACATTGTCACAATTGAAAGTTTGTGAAAGAGATTGTCAATTAAGTGGTAATTTGAGGGAGGTATATGGACTTTACCCAAAAAAGAAAAACCCATTTCAATATTTGCACGGTTCAATTATTAAAAATTATGAGTAAAAAAATTTAAAATTAAAAAAAAAAAAAAAAAAACGCATGGACATTTGAGTTAGGGTGCGTTTGGGAGTGCGTTTTCAAAAAAATAATCTACGATTTTAAACCAAATCGCAACTTTAGGGTGTTTGGGATTGCGATTTTAAAAACGCAAATTTTAAAATGGCAAAAAAATCTGCGATTTCCATAAGCTGATTAGAGGGTGCTTATTTGAAAAAGTGCGAATTTAAAACAAAATTACGATTTCTATTAAAAAGATATTTGACGCAATAGTTACCTTTTTTAGAACGGGAATGAAAAAAATACCAAGAATACCCACCTAAAATATATTAAAACCCTTCTTTTCTCTTTTCTTTTTTTCTTCATCCTCTTTGTCTTGTTTATCCTTATTGGTAATTTGGTCATGAAACCGCAATTATATGCTAATGTTATCCAAACACTCAATTGATAAAAAAAGTACTTTTTAGTATGTTTTACCAAACGCCTGTGTGATTTTAAAAAGTAGCGATTTTAAAAATGTAATTTTTAAAAATGCAATTTTTAAAATCGCACTTATTGAAATCGCACTCCCAAACGGGCCCTTAATAAAAAGAAATGTCAAAAGGAATTAATTAAGGAAAAATCATACACTTAATTTATTAAAAAAAATAGAAAAAGGAAAAGCCCTTTCAATATTTTAACGGTTCAATTATTAAAAATTATGAGTAAAAAAATTTAAAATTTAAACAAAATATTGTTGGTGTGAAAATAAAAAAAGGTTATAATTTCATTTATATTATTTGTTTCCTTATTTGATTCGGACATTAATAATACTTAATTTATTGAATAATTTTTGTATGGAAAACTCTTGAAATATAATCAATACAATTAATTACGCTAATTAATAACCGGAGGTAAGAATAAAAAAAACGGTTCAGATATTAAAAACATGGACACGTGTTGTAATTCTAAGCACTCTCAAATATTAAAAAACATGAACATGTGTCGCAATTCTAAGTACTCTCTACGTCAAAACTTGACTTATATATATATATATATATATATATATATAAAGAGATATATATTGTTACTCTCTACGTCTACATCAATCCCGATCCAACTTTTTCACCAAATTCTCCTCCTTGAGAGTAGCTATTTCCTTGATTCCAAAAGCATTCTAAATGGAAGAACTAAATGTTACTTTTATCTAAAATAGCTCTTCAAATGTTTAAAAAACCCTCTACATTGGATTAGCAAAAAAAAAATGTAAAATAGATATTTGATTGGAAGAGTTAAAAAAAAAAAACTAAATGTAGCACTACTTTTCAATTGAGCTATTTTATTTTTCATTGTTTCTCTCACCTATTTTCTCTTTTTTCCAAATATTTTTCTACTTTTTCTCTGCATGTTCTTTTTTTCCCAAACTTTTTTCTCTCACATGTTCTATTTTTTTCCAAAACTTTTTTTACTTTTAATAATATTTTAATAGAATAAATAGAAATATAGATAATCAGATGTAGAGACATTTAAAAATGGCTTAACTAAACTAAATAAAAATAAGTTTTAAGAAGCCATTTTACATAAAAATATGGCATTTCCATTAAGAATGCTCTGAGAGGTGATTGTGTTAGAAAATATAGTTTTTTAAGTTAGAAATAGTTTTTTTAAGAAAGAAAAGAAATTTCACTTTTAGACTTTTATAGAAATATTATAAAAGTCTAAAAATCCATCTTCCTTCCGTATTTATCCCCCAACTGCCACCCAAACCGTGTGAAGTAATAAATACAGGTCATCCAAAAACAGAAGAGCAATTGTTGAAGAAAATTTTGTCGGAAATCCGAACCAGAGTAGTTGGGAAAGGAAGGTTTCCAAAAAATAAGGAGAACCTTGTGTTTTGCTCTTTGTGGAATCTTTCTGCAGAAGTGCTTTGCTGATCAGGCTGTGGTTGTGACCCGCTGATTTTGTTTTGTTTTTTTGTTTCCTGATAGTCTTGTGGGATATAGCCTCTGTGAGGTTTTGCTTTTAGGCCTTCTGTAGGGTCTGTTTTTAGTGATACTTTGGGTTTGGGGATTTGTTTTGTTGGTTTTGGTGGTTTCTTTTTCTACAGTTTGTTGTTCTGCAAATTGTTTCTGGTCTAGTTTGGTTTGTTAGCCTTTGTGAGGTTGCGCTAGCTGGTGGCTTGTAATTGGTGCTTTGGTGTTTTTGGTAGTTTGTTTCTGGTCTAATTTGGTTTGTTAGCCTTTGTGAGGTTGTGCTAGCCGGTGGCTTGTAATTAGTGCTTTGGTGTTTTTGGTTTTGAGCTTTTAATGAAGTTGTTTATTCATCTAAAAAAAAATTAAATACAGGTCACTTTAATTTACTGGGAAGGGGAGACAACCAACTACACCGACAAATTAAGTTGGTCAGTAGTCACCACCAATATTCATTACAAAAATAAATGAAAAGCTGTCAAATGGTCCTCCCTAATTCCAATTGTCCTTCACTGCCAACCCCATTAAATTCTATCTCAATAATCTCTATCCGTGATTATCAATCTACAGCTCTAACATGGAGGGTGTTTTTGCAGTCATCAAAAAGTTTCAGGATCTATGAATCCTTGTTTAGTTTGAGGGAATTCACAAAATTCAACTGCCTCAAACTTATAAGTTAAATATATTGCTGCTAGCAATGGAACGTGGAAATTTAGAATTTATTGTTTAAATTATTTTGAGAATGAGAATTAAATTAACAATCAACTTGTATTGAGAAGGTTTGAATTGGGTTTAATTTGTTTTTATTTTGGTTAAAATTATATATATATATATATGATAATTAAATATATTACAAATAAAATCTATACGTTTTAATATAAAATTTACAAAAGACAAATAATCAATTTGAATAAAAATAATATATAAATTTGAAAAAAATATAAGGGACACAAATGAAAACAGAAAGTAAGAGAAGATAAAATGAAAAATAGAGAGAGAAAGAGAAAATTTAAGAACCTTTTATTTTCTTCATTAAGACATTAAATATATTACAAATAAAATTCCTACGTTTTAATTGTCTCACAATATTGATATATAAAGAGAAAGAATTTCGGTACCTTTTGTTTTTTTCATTAAAATAATTAAATGCATTACAAATAAAACCCCTAGGTTTTAAATGCCCAAAACTTGTTCATTCTTTAAAACGCCACATGTCGCAATTTTAGGCACTCTCTAAAATATGGGTTTAGGACACGTGTCGTAATTCTAAGCACTCTCTATGTCAAAACTTCTATTGGGTCTTGGCACAAATCAAGGCCTTTGTATCCTCCAATAAGATGGCGACACATCAGCGTGGAACATTATAACAAAAATATGGTGTTCCATCTAATCTTTTTTCAAGAATACCTAAAACAAAACACTTTCTAGAATAAACTTTTCATATTTTTCTCCAAAACCACCCCAGCCACCAACCTGCCGCCGGAGACAACGCTGGAGATGACGCCGACCGGTATAGAGAAAGCCGAAGATGACGCCGTCCGGTATAGAAAACGCCGAGTAAGAATGGTGCTCCTCCTCCCTCTCTCCGGTGCCCCTCTCTCTCACCGGTGGCAACAGAGAGTTTTTTTTTGTTTTTTTGCTGCCGGTGCTCCCTCTCTCTCTCACACACACACTGGCAGCAGAGAAAAAATTTCTCTGCTGCCGGTGCTCCCTCTCTCTCCCTCCTTCTCATATTAGAAATTTCTATGTATTTCTCTTGCATTGTTAAATAAGAAAAAAACTCAGATTGCTATTGAATAAAACCCAAATTGCCATTGAAATTTCAGCTGCTTCGCTATTGCCATTGAATGACAAATAAAGAAAAGTCTAGATGATATTTGAGTTGTATTGGTAGGGTAGAATCTATGGCTAATGTACGGTTGGTTTTTTTTTTTTCAAACGTTGTAAAGGCACTCGTTTTGGTTGAAGAAGGTTATATTTATGTTTAGAGATTTTAGTATTTATGATTAAAGAATATTGCTATCTTCTTGCAGGATCCCTAAGATGAGTATTAATGTTGAAGAACTAGTACCGGCCAGCTTTGTCTCCGGCGTCTTCTCCAGCGTTGTCTCCGGCATAACACCATATTTTTGTAAGGTGTTACGTCGCCATCGCCGTTGTCTCCGACGGCAAGTTGGTGGCTGGGGTGAGTTTGGAGAAAAATATGAAAAATTTATTCTGTAAAGTATTTTGTTTTAGGTATTCTAGAAAAAAGATTAGGTGGAACACCATATTTTTGTTATAGTGTTCTACGCTGATGTGTCGCCTTCTTATTAGAGGGTACAAATGCCCGAGTTTGTGCCAAGACCCTATAAAAGTTATCTCTATAACTTCTATAGGGTTTTGGCACAAACTAAGGTCTTTTACATGGAAAAACCTTGTCTAGAGACTAGAGCCACTCAAGCTGTCTCCCACTCCCCTTTTTCTATATTTATTTTTCCTCTTTTTTCTCCCTTTCTCCCTAAACTCACGCAACTACTCAGTCTACTCCATTTTCTCCTCCCTCCCCAAGGGTTCCACGAGGCCACCCACTTATATATTTTTCTATTTCTTTCCTCTTTTATGTCCCCTCTTTCTTTTCTTTTTCTTTCTTTCTTTCTTATCTCCCCCTCGTTCCCCTTCACACGCCTCAGCGCCTCACTCCTTCCCTCCCTCTCTTCTTCTCATTCCTCACATGCACACCCATGGTGAAAGAAAGAGGAGATCTGGGTAAGGATTCATAAAAAAAAATACATATTTTTTTTAGTGTTTATTTATGTGCTTGATGATTTTTTTGTGAGTTTTGTATGAATTTTTGACAATTATTTTGGTGGGTTTTGTTGCACACCCACGGTGAAAGAAAGAGAAAGAGGAGAAGTGGCGGTGGGTAAAGATTCATAAAAAAATTGATTTTTCTTTTTGTAGTGTTTATTTCTGTGCTTTATGATTTTCTTGGTTGTTTTTGTGTAGAGCATTCCTTCTACAATCTGTAACGAGTGGTCGAGCCGGGTGCCCGATAAGGGGCTCAGCTTGCCTATGAACCGAGCTCAAGCTTGGTCTTGGATAGGAAAATCTTCTTGGTGAGTCGATTCAAACACAATTTTTTGAACCCATCACGAGCTCGAGCTTGACCCGAGCTCGTGAATAAGAGCATTCCCAGTGGCTACCCGGTCATATTCCCTAAGTTTAAGAATTCAAACTACTTTTTGCTTCCCTATATCAATTTACACCCCAATAGCTTCCTTAAATGCTTCCCTATACCATTAAAATATATATTTTTTATTTTACTTTTTTTATATTTTATTCCTATAATTTATACTTTCTCTCTCCCTCGTATTTTCTTCTTCTTTCTTCCGGTAGTAGCCATTTCTTCTTCCCTGTGATTTTGCCCTTTTCTTCTCAAATGGTTCAAGTTTGTGGCTTCTATTTCTTCTCCGATTTGCATCTACGATTTCTTCTTTGATCTGCGATTTCTTCTCCAATTTGCGTCAAGTTTGAGGACTCGGAGCGGCACATTTATGGATGGAAATCTGATCGTGAACAAGGACGAGGTTCTGATCGTCTCTTAGACTGAAGTTGAAGCAGTAAGATTTGATGGTTTCAGTCTCTGATTTGCGATTTGCAATTTCTCCTCTGAAACCTCAAGAAATCCTCCACCTTTTTTGATGTTGTTGCTGGCCATTGGAAATGACTTGACAAAATCAGAGGTCTCTTGAGATTAAGCTTGCAAAGTGGGTCAGGGAAGGCCTCTCTTCTCCTTCTGTGTTTGCTTGAACGGAGAAGAAGAAAAGAAAATGCTGGGGGAAAGAAGGGGAAGACGAAGAGAGGAGAGAGGAGAGAAAGAGCATCAGTTTTATCAATATAATAATTATATGGATCGCTACAGTGTTGAACCCAAAACATTGGGTTTAACTGTAGTAGCTGTTGGTTTAAGGAACCATATAGAGAATCTGCTGTGGGATGTTTTTTGCGATTTTTTGAACATATTTTTTAAACATAGGGAACAGACTTCTTTATAGAGAGTTTGCTGAAAATGCTCTAAGTAAGACGAGTCGAGCTTGAGCAGCCTAGGCTCGCCCAAACTCGGCTCCTATACAGCCCTGCCCACACCACATGAGTCCATGACAGTGCATAGGGAAACACGCACAGTGAAGGCCGTACAGCGCAACAAAAGTCAAAAGCTCACCCAGTCACCCGAAAACCAAACAAAAAATATATTATTTATTTTAAAAGAATACTGAAGTTGTTATGGCAAAGATATTTATGGGTTAAATACTAAATTAGTCCCTGGGGTTTCACAACTTTATTTTTTTTCCCCTGGGGTTTCATTTTTATCACAGGAGGTCCCTGTGGTTTTGATAAGTGACCAAATTAGTCCATCCGTTAGTTGACTGTTAGTTGACCGTACGGACTGACACGTGGACCAATCAGACGTCGACACGTGGCACATATATTAATTTTTTTTAATTAAAAAAAATGTTTTTTTTTAAAAAAAAATTATAAAAAAATTATAAAAAAAAAAAAAAAAAATTGGACGAAACTCGGCCACCCCCTTACCCACTTGCATGTGCAAATTATAAAAGACCAGCAAATAACGCGGGTCAAGATCAAATAATGATATAAAAGCCAATTACCAACCATTGATATCTCAATTTACAATCAAAGGAATTGATAACAAAAACACTCGCATATCTTGTGTTTCGTGTATTAATTAAGAATAAGAGTAATGATATATATGTATATAGACCACGAACCCACGATAATGTTCACAAAATAATAAAATATTGACTGACAGCTATATGCAGCCCACGCTCCATCTGTACAATATAATGAGAATCTTGACTGCACGTTGTCAGGCTATGTCACTCAGCTCGGCTCCACTATCATTTTCTTATTAGTTAACTTCTACATAACTCTTCTTTCTATTTAAATCATGTAACTGTATGTATCTAAACACACGAAGAAAATGCAGAATCTAAATTTTGTACTTGCAACATTTACATGGTATCAGAGCTGTAGTTGCAGTTGATTGAGGAATGGTCTCTAACGATCCACAACCCTGTAATTGTAAGTAATTATTTGTTTTTGATCAATTTTTTTGTTTGAGGTTGTAAAAGTAATAGCAAAAAAGATTTTTTTTTTTTTTTTTTTTTTTTTAAAAAGAGAGCAAAAAAGATATAAAGAAAAAGTGATTCTTGCTCCGAGAGGCAAGCATAATACCTCCCCTCTATTTTCACTTTATATTCTCTATTTATTTTCTTTTTGCCTTTGAATCTGATCAGTTTAAAGAGGAAGAAGGAAATATATAAAGAAGTTTTGTGGTTCTGCCAAGCCTTGTTCGTCCATTGGGTAAAGAGTGAAGACAAGAAGTGTATGGAGAGCTCTTCCATCCAAAGACAGTGAGTAATGATATACTTTTAAATTTTTAATCATCATATTCAAACATTTATTTATGTATACTCAAAGAAGTTCTCTCTTGATTGGATAACATTTTTACTTAGTAGACGGTTATATAACTGAAATAATGGCGAAAATTAGTTTTTGATTTTTCTTTTTTTTTTTTACAAGTCTTTGTTGATCTAAATACTGATTTAGATTGCCACGTCATCCCAGTTATATGACTGTCGTATAATAGTACTAAATAGCATTACTTTTTGAGATACCACTCAACATATTTAAAAAGAGTAATGCTTCGTACAAACAACTTTTTGACATATGCCAGCATTTAGCACCGCGTCGAAACACATGCTAACATGTGTCGAGAGATGTAAAATAATTGAAAGTCTACCATTTCTCATCTAAAAGATATATTTTTTTTTGCTAGAACATATTATAAGAACCGAAAGTTCCTACAAATTAGTTTGTGGAAAATTTCTTACAAAACAATATTTAAAAGTGACATATGTCCTTAATACATAAGAAAACACTTTTTTGTTGTTTTTTTTTAATGAGTAATGCTTGGGAGCGTTACTTTTTTCGGAATTCAACAAGAAAAAGTGATGTGGGATGGCAAAATGGCAATATAAAAGAGTAAATGTTAAAGCAAAATTACTTTTCTTTTTTTTTTCTTTTTTCCCATCCTACATCACTTTTTTTCGGAATTCTTTCAGAAAAAGTTATATATATATATATATATATATATATATATATATATATATATATATTATCTCCAGTAAAAAATAAAAAATAAAAGGTCCATGAAGGAATTCTTACTATTACCATGCATAACCGATCTAGCTTTCTATGCTACTGTACGTACTATGCTCCTAACCCCTTTGGGATATAATGATAGATTAAACATGGAAATAGAGGCCGCATCATCAACTGTTCTTGCGAAAGATAATTATGAGGATTGGAGTGTTGGGATAAAATCCTATCTCATGGCTCAAAATCTTTGGAACATTATTGAATCCACCATTGAACCTCCTAAGCAAGAAGATGATGAAGCTGCTTTTAAGGACTGGAGCAACAAGAATTTAATGGCTTTACAGATGATTCAGAATTCCTGCGGACCGGACACAGTTTCTGAGATTAAAGAGATTAATTCTGCGAAAATTGCTTGGAATACTTTGGCTGAAAAGTATAACGTGACCAAAAATACTAATACAGGTCTCTCTCTCTTTCTCTCTTTGAATGATGCATGTGCTTGAACATTAATTTTAAATGGATTAAGGAGATTAAAAACTGCAAGACAACGACAAGCTAGTTAATAAAAAAATGTAAATGGCTACCTAAAAATGTAGCTGCTAGCTATAGCTCCCAAGAAAATTTTAAAAAAGAAGAAGAAAGTTCTCACTTAATCCCCAATTCCCAAAATCATTGCCTATAAGAAACTTCTCACCTGTCTAAAATAAATTTTAGACTGTCTCCACTTACTTGGGCGGTTAAGTCTCACTTTCACATAGTTTTGAAGAATTTTAAGAAAAAAATGTTGATATTTATTGGGAAGATTTTTGGTTGATGGATTTTAGTTTTTAAGTTTTGATTCTTAAAGAATTTTTTTGTGGAGGATTTGAAAGTGTTAGGAAATTCCATTTAGACTAAAATGAAGAGATGGAAACATCATCCTTAATCTCATTTGATTTGGTCGAATTTTCACGAAAAAAAACATGGCAGGGAATGTTGATTATATAGCCTTAATCAAGGCTGTGCAAAGTGGAGATTGGAAGAGTGCGAAGGAGTTCCTCAAACTCCACCCCAATGCATGGAGTGAAAAGATCACATTTATGGGGAAGACAGCCCTTCACATTGCAGTCGCTGCAGGGCATGTGCATATAGTGGAGGAGATGGTGGAGCGAATGTCGGAAGAAAACTTGAAAATACAAGACAACAGTGGACACACGGCTCTGGTCGAGGCAATAAGTGTAGGAAACCAACGTATGGCAGAGTGTATGCTCAGAAAGAACAAGCATTTGGTCAGCATTAGGGACTTCAGAGGACGCATTCCAGTTGTTACGGCCGTTGAATTCGGGTATAAAGATTTTGCTCGATATCTCTACTCTCTCACGCCGCTGGAGGATCTAATGCCTGAGAAAGGCATCAGCGGAGCTACGCTTTGCACGCAGGCTATATATACTCGGATGTTAGGTAAGAAACAAATTAACAACTTCAGATTTTTCCTTAAATCCTATCGGAGGGGTGTAAATTTTCAAAATAATTTTTTATTTTCCAAGGCAAAAAAGGAAAAAAAAAAAATTTTTGAAAGGATTTAGGCCGGTCACCATTTAATAGAATTTTAAAATTAAAACACTCATACTTGAATCTTTGATGTTTTTTTTTTTTCTTATTGGAATTTTGACAGGATTTAACGGAAAATCCTATTATAGGGGTAAAATAGACCAAATTTTTTTTTGAAAGATTAATAGATTAAATTGAGAGTTTTTGAAGTTTAAGAGAGTAATTGCAAAAGCTGCGACAATTCAGGAAGGTTAAGTGAAGTTCTCCCTTTAAAGTATTATCTATTAATTATAGTCGGTGGTGATTCATGGCCTTAAGAGAAAATTTTCAAAGTGGTTAAACTCCTGAAATGGGAATCCTCAATCCTATTAGTATTAGCCGTCTTGGGTCTTACTAATGCACTCATGGGACTGGGTCATGCTATGACTCAGTCGGACATGAGGGAGTGCTTGCGGTTCCCACCGTTTAAGCCCCTCATGTTCGGCTCCCAACAGGTAAGTGATCCGACAATATGATATCTTCACAACATAATTTCCTCTCTGCACATGTATTGATTGGTTTTTTTGTCCGTATGTACGCTGGTGCAATACAACAGATATTGCTCTACATTTAATCCAGCGTTATCGGCCTTTGGCTCTTGCTTTAGACAAAGAGAATGTCTCCCCTTTGTATGCCTTGGCTTCTATGCCTTACGCATTTCCGAGTGGAAGTCGGCTTGTGTTTTGGAAACGATGGATCTACTCTTGTAAGTATCACTAGATCTCTTTTCTCTTTTCATTACAATGTTCTAGGATTATGCACATATTACATATATACTTAACTCTCCGAAGTATACTCTTTTTGCGTTTTGGCTTCCCATGTTTAAAAAGTAACATTCCCTGTCCCCTGCCAAAAGAATGTCTTGGTCGTATTTGCACGCCACGTGTTTGGTATTTGGTAACACTGCAACGTAGCCTAGGAATTGCTCATGCGAGATTTGCTAATGATTCTTTTACTATCCAATTCTTACTTCATTAACATTTTCTGTTGAAAGGTATACACATTGAATCAGCTCGTGTCACCAATGAAATTCGTTTGAACATTCAACAAGTAGAAAAACGACAAAGCAATCAAGTAAAAACTATGGTATCAGGTATGTTTTTACCCAAAATTTCTCTCCCTAAGGTTTGGCTTGTAACACTGTGGATCATAATTCTGGCAACCTCATTTTTTTTTTCCTTCTCTTATGATAAAATAATAAAATCCATGACACCCTCTTAACATAGAAAACAGTAATCTAGGAAAGACTTTTAAGCTATGTTTGTTACGAGGATTAAATCCATGGAATGGAATAGCTATTTTATAGTTGGATTAAATCCACTGAATGGAATAGCTATTTTATAGTTTGGTAAGATTTTTAGTCTTAGAATAACTACTTCCATGAGAATGACTAGTTGGATTAAATGCCAAACTAGCGAATATAAATAGCTATTCCATTCTGCCTACCAAATGCTTCATTATTTTTTGTGCGGGCAACAACAATAACATTTGTCCAGTGGTGCTCTTATAGAAAAGGAACCTAGTCATATTGTACATTATTATGTTGACTAGCTTGTGGATTTAGTGATGAGAATATTCACAAAATGTAAAACATATAGTTTATTAATTTTTTTTTTTTTTTTGGCATTCTGACGTCTATCTCGTATACATTTTCGTTGAGTTGGCATGCTCCATCCACTATTAGTATTTTTTTTTCTTTTTAATTTAATAAGTATTTCTCTTATTAATTATAAATAATTTACTCTTTTTTTAGCAATAATTTTCTAATGTTGTTGAGTGTCATTTTTACTTTGCAGTGCTAGCTGTATTGCGACAAATAGTGTCGTCAACTCTCCTTAACCTCTTTGGTATGTGTGTCTATATATATATATATATATATATATATATATATATTTTGCATCTACTCAATTAATCTCATTTTTCAATTAATTTTTTTTGAACTTTTCGTTTTGTTTTGTTTTGTTTTCATATTTGGACTAAATATTTGTAAAGGTGTGAAGCATTTATATAAAATGAAGTTGGCCCATGTCCAGTCGCATGAACTCCTGCGCCACATGTGCGAAGAGATATCAATTTCAAAACACGAAGAGAGATGGAGAGGTGGCGTTTATTCAGCCATCTTCCAAGCAATCAAGGAAGGGAGTTTTGAGTTTGTTTATGAGATTGTTAGAGGAAATCCAGATCTGGTGTGGTGCTACGATATGAACCGCAGAAGCATATTTCAGAGTGCAGTTTTACATCGTCAAGCCAAAATCTTTAGCCTTATATACAGGCTTCATGGTAGGAACGTGATGGTATATGACGGTGATGACTCCTACCACAATATATTACATATGGCGGGGATGTCAGCCGATTCCACCCAGCTTAATCGCGTCCCAGGTGCAGCATTGCAGATGCAACGAGAGCTACAATGGTTTAAGGTCATTTTGCTTTATATTTCTTTGCTATGCCAGCATTGCTTGCTAGCTAGCTATAATATTCCAAATACAAGATATTTAGAACATCTCCAGTCGTAATGATTGTTTTAACTATTATATTTTCAATTCAAAATTCAACAAAATATTTATTTTACTTTCTACTTTTTTTAAATATTTATTTTTAAACTATTGTCCTCAATATTATATTCACTCAACGCCCTACAATGATTCACTGTAGGGAACATTTTACTTTGAAACATCTTATATGAGCCCTTTAAAGCATTTGCTGATAAGGGAGAAAGGAGAGTAGTTAAAAGTGGAGAGAGAAAATGGGGGAAGCATATATATATATATAGTAATGCTATTTAGAACTTGTTGAGGATTGTGTTTGAGAAATATAACTTTTAAGTCAAAAAGTGTTTTTTGACAAAATCTTTATTTTTAAGCGTTTACCAAAAGTGTGTTTTGGCAATTTTTAGGTTTTTTAGATCTTTAAAAGCGCTTTTAATTTTTTTTATCAAACAAATACTTTTTTCTTCAAATGGACTTTTTAAGTGTTTAAAGCACTTTTAGACCCCTCTAACGTTCCAAACAAGCCCTTAGTAGACTACTATACAACTGAGATGATGTGGTAGTAGTGAAAATCAGTCCTTAGATTTATTTTTGCAAGTGTTAATTCAATGGTTGATTTTCACAGCCATATAATCAAGTTGTATGGTAGTAATATATATAACAGTATACTAAATAGCACTACTCACAAAAAATATATATATATTGCAAATGCATTTGGTGGAAAAGTTGAGTAATATTATATTACTCAATATTATATTCACTCAACGCCCTACAATGATTCACTGTAGGGAACATTTTACTTTGAAACATCTTATATGAGTATGTATATATATATATATATATATATATACACGCTTCCCCCATTTTTAACTACTCTCCTTTCTCCCTTATCAGCCAATGCTTTAAATATATATATATATATACACGCTTTCCCCATTTTTAACTACTCTCCTTTCTCCCTTATATATATTGAGTAATGTTATTTAGAACTTGTTGGTGATTGCGTTTGAGAAATAGAACTTTTAAGTCAAAAAGTGTTTTTTGACAAAAGCTTTATTTTTAAGCGTTTACCAAAAGTGTGTTTTGACAATTTTTAGGCTTTTTAAACCCTTAAAAGCGCTTTTAATTTTTTTACCAAGTGAATAATTTTTTCTTTAAATGGACTTTTTAAGTGTTTAAAGCACTTTTGTACCCCTCTAACGTTCCAAACAAGCCCTTAGTAGACTACTATACAACTAAGATGACGTGGTAGTAGTGAAAGTCAGTCCTTAGATTTATTTTTGCAAGTGTTAATTTAATGGTTGATTTTCACAGCCACATGATTAAGTTGTATGGTAGTAATATATAACAGTCTACTAAATAGCACTATATATATATATATATATATATATATATATATATATTGCAAATGCATTTGGTGGAAAAGTTGAGTAATGTATTTAGTAGACTTTTGTACAATTTTTATCGAACTGGATGACGTGGCAATAAAAATCAGTCATTGGATCAACATTTGTAAATTAAAAAAAAAAAAAATTACTAATCAAATGGCTTATTTTTACTGCTACATCATCCAGTTTTATGACATTTGTATAAGAGTCTACTAAATAGAATTACTCGAAAAAGTTTTACATTGTGAACCACAAGATGAGAAATTGAAATCTTCTCACGTCTCAATTAGAAAAATGAGTAATGCTATATAGTAGACTGCTATACGAGTGGCATACAATTTGATGATGTGGCAATGAAGATTAGCCATTGGATCAACAATTGAAAAAAAAAAAAAAAAAAATCAATAGTTGATTTTTACTCCCATATCATCCTAGTTATATGGTAGTTATATAGCAGTATACTAAATAACATTAAAATGTAAGGTTTATTTGTTTAGCTGTTTGGATAGCATAAATTTTTTGAACCTTAATTTGATTATGATATTGCTAGGGGTAGGGTTTGCTTGTGGGAAAAAGCTAGGTTCAAAAAAAGTCAACGACAACTACATAATTTGAGATGTTCTGGGGATGTAAACAGTAATTGGAATTGCTACATTAAAATGGATGGAAGTATCTTCATCAAATAAAATTGTTTTTGAAGTGAGGCATGCAACATCACTCTTTCACTGATATGTGATTTTATGTTTCTTTTGGTAGCCCTTTTTTCTAAGAGTTTGACTAACAAATGCAGGAGGTGGAGAGCATTGTTTTTCCGAAGGTTACAGAAGCTTTAAACAAGGATAAATTGAAGCCCCGAGAATTGTTTACAAAGAATCACAAGAATCTGATGAAAGAGGGAGAGCAATGGATGAAAGATACAGCAACTTCTTGTACAGTGGTAGGTGCTCTCATTGCCACCATTATGTTTGCTGCAGCCTTTACTGTTCCAGGCGGTAACGACCAAAACACAGGCTTCCCAATCTTCTTAAATGAAAATGTGTTTATGCTCTTTATAGTATCTGATTCCCTATCACTCTTTTCCTCTGCGACTTCAGTATTAATGTTCTTGGGTATCCTAACAACGCGCTATGCAGAAGAAGATTTCCTCAAATCCTTACCTACAAAAATGATAATAGGACTTTCCACTCTTTTCTTTTCTATTGTATCCATGATGATAGCCTTCTGTGCCGCTCTTCTACTTATGTTACGTGGACAATCGTGGTTTGTCATTCCTGTTATTTGTTTGGCTAGTGTTCCAGTCACTTTGTTCGCATTGATGCAGTTCCCCCTTCTTGTTGACATGTTCATTTCAACTTACGGATCAGGCATCTTCGACAGGAAAATGAAACGCTGGCTGTAACTTATTCATTTTGCTATATGTTTTATTGGTGTTCCATTAATAGTTAGCATTCTAGCCAAAACTGATTCGTTATTATTATTATTATTATTTTTAATTGGACGGATGAATGATAAATTTTCAGCTGCCTTATGTTGCTTATTTTGTTATTCTTTCTGGTTTTAATCCTATTATCATTTCCACAAATAAGTCATTGATTATCCATTATAAATTTTTACTCTTTTCTTATTTTCTAATTCCCTTATTTACTTTGGCAAATGATAAAATACTTTTTAATCCAGTAAATTATATCCACAACAGGTCGACCTTAGGAGATTACTTTCAAAACCAAAATAAGTTTTGTTGGGTTCCAAGTTTATTAGTGTTCTTCTTCTACTCTACAAGGCTATTAATAATCATTAGCATAAAAGAAAAAACTACAATACTTTAATTTGAAGAGGAAATGAATAACATATTTCTAGATCTGACCTTTTGTATATCACGTATATTTACCCGAGACCACACACTTGACAGTTTTCGATTAACTGACTTTTTCTCCTCTTCTGAAAGTAATCTCTTAGACTACTTTTCTTTAAGTTAATGGGCAGTAAGATGGCTAGACAAAGCAAGAGAAACTATCCAAACATAATTATTAAAAAAAAAATTATCCAAGAACTTAACCTGAAACTTAGAGGATGACACAAGAATAATAATTCTTTGTAAATTCTCTCAAAGTTTCGGTGAAATTTTCATAGTTTATGAATTCAAATAAAAGAAAGTAAATTCAAAATTTTGAAAGAATAATATCTAATTCTTTTTCTTTTTTTAAATTTTTTTTTAAATTTTTAAGTTTTAAGGGGAAATCATTTAAGTCGCATTAATTGATAAATGATCATGGTATAAAGCTCTTACATCATAGAGTAAAAGTTCTGAGAAAATCATAGTCAAAGCTACAAGGTTACAGGTTATAGATACATATATGACAATCTTTTAACTAATATAGAAAGCAAAATGATATTGAAATATTTTAATTTAACTAAGAAAAGGATGATAATAAACCAAACTCACTTGGCCTCACTACCACCCAAAAAAAAAAAAAAAAAAGTCTTTAGCGATAACTAAAAGTTGTTGCTAAAAGTCTTTAGGTCGTCGCTAATGATTATAAACAATTAACTTTTGTTGTCGCGATTATCTCGTCGATAATACACATTAGCAATGACCCATGACCCATGTAGTCGTCATTGATAATTCTTATTAACAATGACAAAAGTCGTCACTAATATCTAAGAAATTGAGACGGCATATCATCGCTAATATAAAACGTTGATATGAAACTTATAAATGACAACATGAAAAGTCATTGATAAGTTCGAATTATTAATTTTTTTAATATAAATTTTGATTTTTTTTATTATTTTTTATTTTTTTATAAGTTTCAATTTTTTGTTTTTGTTTATATCATTGCACTACAAGAAATAATGCCTTTAGCAACACTGTAACGCCCTGTAGAAATATCATTGTTTGTTTGTTTGTTTTTTTTTTTTTTTTTCATTCAATATGCACATATTTTTTTTAAGGACAAAGTTTTCCTCCAAACTAGGACAAAGTATAAGGAAATTGCCACCAAGTTTCTTGGCAAAAGAGCCAAAGAAAAAAGATGAAAAAAGAAAAATAGAGTTTGGGACATGTCCTTGGATCCTATTACATCGATCTGAGAATAATAGTAATTAATTTCAAAAGCAAATTAACAATTGGTTTATAAATCAAAGAAAGCGTCATTGGAAACCATCATCTAAGAATTTCCTTTTATTTTGCTGTGTTTTCTTTCATGATATATAACGGGTGAGTATGGCAGAGGCTCTTGTAAACCTTTGGGGGAGCTGAGGAGTTCCACACGAACTCCTATGTTCTCATCTGTTCCAACTCAAGTAAACAGAGGTCAAGAAGAACTACTTTGCTCTAAAGTCTTATCAGCCCAAGACTCCTCAAGAGAACGTGTTAAATGGCTTAGAGTAGTTAGAGTTCATGTTTAGTATTGTTTCTTCTTTGTAATAAGCTATATATAAAGAAATGATATTTTAAACAGTAAAATGTAGCTCGTGGCAGTGATTTCTTGGGTTGGAAAGACAGCTTCGACTCGGTGCGGGAGGGTAAGGAGATGTGTAGACGAGAGAGAGAGAGAGAAAATAAAGGTAGGGGAGGGAGAGGTGGAGATGTGAGGGAGAGAATAAATTTTAGATGAAGGAAGAAGTTGACGGTGGTTTGTGAACATTAGGGTACTAAAAAAAATGCGAGAAGTACATGTTTAAAGACGTGTCAACTTTAGAGATTAGGTTGGACGAAATTGGAGGAAAACTTTGTTCTTTTTTTAATTAGATGCAAGACACAAGTTAAAAAACCATTTAACTCAATCATACTGAAGTAAATCGCCAACGTTGTTACCTGCACCCAAGATAAAAGTTGGGCCTCATCACTGAGAACAACCGCTCTCATCATGCTCTGTCTCTCCGCAGGGCGGCCAACAAATGGCCTCCACATACAGATTCAGATTCGTCGAAACCAAACACTTCAAAAAAAAAAAAAAAAATCACGAAAACGTTCATCTGGGTACCTCTGAATTATTGTCGTAGATTGCACAAAAAAACAACTGAAAAGGGTCTCTTGAGTGGTGAAACGGAGCGTTATGGCCTAGAGGGACCTCAGACCATCGACCCTGTCATCTTTGACAACCCATACTTCAAAGAGCTCTTCGTTGGTGAGGACCGACTTTTGCAGCCATCTGAGACGGCGAAAGTTCATCTTCGGGCCCCATGAATAACAAACCTGAAACTGCAGGAAAAATCGGAACATCGGCAGTAGGGATTTTAATATCAAAATGGTTTCTTCTCATAGGAAACGAGGCCATGGACACTGCCTTCAATTTGAGCTGCTCCTGTTCGGACCTGCACAAACCAAATAAAAGACCAAAGTCAGGCCATGAAATCAAACATCAAAAACATATAGGTTCTCAAGTCATCATCACACCGGCAGAATTGCTAAAACAAGCCAATGCCGAAGGGAAGTTGTCATTAATTGTATTTTATTCTTAGAACCAATGTAGGAAAAAAAAGACTTCAATTTTCGGGATTCTAGTAAATTTTTTTTTTTTTTTTTTTTACAAGGACTTGCCCATAGGTATGGAAAGAGTACCACTGCAGACCTGCCAAACCCCTCCGTTTACGTCAAAGATTCCACTCGGACAAGAAAATGTGGGTGATATATTGGTCTAAGAATACCCCTAATACTTCAGAAGAGAAGAAGACCAGACAATTGGAGCCTTGGCTGCAGTTACCCATCATTCTTCAAATCACAGACTACAAAAGAATTTTTTGTACATTACCTACCAAGTTTCTGCACGTTCCAGTCAACTTAAGCACTTTGATCTGGCTTACTGAGACCCTTGCCAAGAATTCTTTCATTTTCCCCCTTGATTCTTTTTAATATATAAAAGCTGCCCAAGGTTTCTTGAACAAGACATGAAAAGGAAAAAAGATGCAAGTTTTGTCCACAAATTAATCTTGCCAATCACTGTGAAATGAGAGATATAACTTTAAATTTTAACAGAAGAGTAAGTGCAAATAGTCATCTCAAAAACCCATTTCAACTGATTTGACAAGGAAAAGAGTTTAATATTGAAGGAACAAGGAATTATCCAATAACACAAATTAAGATCAAAGTTTCTTGGTAGATTTGCACGATAGCAAACCCTCTTTTATGATTATATATGATATTCAAGTTGCATTATGTAGTAGGATTTTGGAATGATACGCAGCTGTAGTTTTTCTTTCTGAAGATATAACTTTAGCCTTCATATTTGCGTGAAAGTCACCCGCGAGAGACTAATTAGGATGATTATAATTGCTTTTAACAGAAGAAAAAGTTCTAACCAGAACAATTGATAATAAGACTACCTCAAAATACTTCTTGATGTATAATGCAATAGAAGAATACCAGATCATGCTCACGGCCATAGAAAAAAAATACAAATACAAAATGCCAAGCCATACCTCTAGCCTTAATACCCCTTGTCTTAAGAGGTCGTGAGCAGTCTGCATAGATGAAGCACCAAGATCTTGAAACCCTTGCTTGACTGCTTGCAATGTGTAAGGTACAAACTTTAGAACAGAACCTTTATCTGAAACTGCTCCAACAACCCCCTGAGCAATTTTTAACTTAGCTGTATCACCCAAATATCTTGCATCACTCCCTTTAGTCATAGCTTCTAGGGAGCCCATACCTCGATACTTTTTGACCCGGCGACCATTCTGGTATAGCAAAATTAAATATTCATTACCACTGAAATATTGACTTAAGCGGCCTTTGTGAGAGAGAGGGAGGGAGGATTCATGAAACAGCATAAAATAATAAGTTGCAAAGATCAAGGAATAGTGAACAACATGTTGCTGGTGGAAAATCTTCACCATGCATAACCTAAGGAAGTGTCATGTCATTGTGGTTTATTGGTGTTCTATGTGTAAGAAGAGTAGGGAGTCTGTGAATCACCTTCTACTCCATTGTGATTGTGAAACTGTTAGTGCAGTCATATTGGATTAGCTTGGGTTATGCCTAGACAAGTGGCAGGCCTTCTCACTTGTTGGAGAGGGGTTTGTGTCAATCCTTAAAGTGCAGTAGTGTGAAAAATGGTTCTGCCTTGCCTTTTATGATGTTTTTGAAGGGAAGGAAATCATAGAAGTTTTGAAGACCACAAGAGGACGATGGTAAAACTAAAGTCCTTTTTCAAAACTCCTTACTACTGGACAGTTGTCTTAGAGTATCTTAATTTGCTTAGTTTTTATGATTTTTTTTTTTATAACCTTTTTGTCTCTTTCTAGCTAGGTGCATCTCTTGTATACTTTTTGTGTACCTTAGTTGCGTTTTTTGTGCTTTCTAACGATATCTCAATTACTTATCAAACAATAGATGGTACTCACGCACAAAATACTCTAGTGACTTAGCTTTAAAACACATCCATCCAAAGTCCAGCCTTCTTCCAAGAATGGTAATTTAGAAAAGCCCATAGATAAACGCGAAGAATAGAAGTAAACTCTAATTATGTAAGCTTCATTATAGATGACAATCAATGTAGATTAGTAACCAACACAATGACAGATTGTAAGCTTACTCTTGCATGGCCGCAACCCTTTTAGTGCTCATTTAATAGGGTATTACGTTAGTAAAAAAGATGGATTAGAAGTTTAAGCACCCCTAGATAATCCAGCTATGAAATAGCTATAAGAAATTCCAATGCACATATCTTCTGGGAAGATTCTTCACCAGCTACTAAGCAATTTCTATAGCCTCTTTGACCAATTAAAATGCCCGTGTTGCTTTAGTAAGATAATTGTAGATAATAAAGGGTATGATATGAGCTGCTAGAATACCAAAGTCTGATCTAAACCTCAATTTATCTTGGAGCAGAAGAAGGAAGTGGCTTAATTATTATTAGGCTAAAGTCCACTTTTTGTCCTCCAACTTTTGTTAATGTTTCTATTTGGTCCCTATATTCCAATTGCAGCAATGTTGCTATTCAAAGTTTAACAATATTTCAGTTTGATCATTCCATTCAAATTAAAGCTAATAGAGCAATATGTACCAAATCAATGATATGCAACCATGTACAACATGCCATATCCACACAGAAAAATTCTTAAATTTATTTTGTTTGCATTTAATTAAAGATAAAACTTTGTTGTTAACAGAAAACTATTATGTCCTCTTTCTAGCTCCCTCCATCCTCTTCCCAACCTATTGAACAATAACATCAACCCACTCCCTTCCTTCTTACCTGGTTTTGATGGAATCCTCACCACATTCATTATTCACCTAACCAAAGAGTTTTTTGATAATACCTTACAATTCTCAGGCATAGTTGGCTTGATATGACTATGAACCCAGCCATCTTGGCACCATTATATGGTGATGGTGCCAAATTGGGGCGATTGCACCCCACCGGTAGACCTCAAATCTAGATCTCGCATATCAAAGGAGGTTAATAAGAAACCCTGTGAAGACATTTAGGCATGAGGAGGGAGAAATACGGATCTGGTCGGATCATACCCATGTGTTTGGGTCTGAAGTCATGCTTATGTTATGTGACAAGTTTAATGATAAGATTACTCATGTTTGATCAGATAGAACTGACATCGCTGTCAAAGAGAGCAGAGTGGAGAATGAACTTAGTAGGAGGGAGTTGTTGTACTCTATATTTGGGTGGGTGGGGCTGTTCATTTTTTTTTTTTTTAATGAAAGAAAAAAAGGCAGTTTGCTAAATTCTCATTTTGGATTTAGCGCAGAAATTTCATTTGGAAGGTGACAGTGAAGGTGCATGGGATTATCGCATTTTCATTTTCATGGTCTTCTCCTCCTAAAAAAAAGATTACTGGCCTTTGCTAGGTTCAGCTGGGCTGGGAAGGTGTACATGTAAAGAGAGAGAAAGACAATTTTTTTCTCCTGAAAATGGAAATTTATCTTTAATTGGAAATAAAATGAAAAGAATTTAATGATTTTTAATTGACATATAGTTTCCACGCCAGCAATACTCACATCAATAACTATGTGAGCAATCTGGAAGCACAGATAAAATTGAAGGATAAAATTGTTGCAATTGATGTAATAAGGTTGAAAAAAGAAACGTATGTTGGAGGACAAAAAGTATACTTTTCTTTTTTAGTTATTAATATGATATAACTAAACAAATAGCAAATGATTATTTTTTTTTTCTTTTTCCTTATCAAAAAAAATAATACGTACTTTCTTAGGGACAATCCTAACCTATAATGTCCAAATAGTCCCAGTGATACACAATTCAGGGGAAAAAAAAGGGTGACTGCTTAATATACTTTTCCTTTTTAGTTATTAATATGATATAACTAAACAAGTAGCAAATGATTAGAACACGTACTTTCTTAGGGACAATCCTAACCTATAATGTCCAAATATTCCCAGTGATACACAATTTGCAGGGGAAAAAAAAGGGTGACTGCTTAATGGCAATCCAAGAATTGAGAAGTAACATATAGGGACATGTCATAGAAAAGTCATACCTGATACTCATAAGCCCCAGGAGTCTCAGTGCTACCAGCTAAGAAGCCTCCCATCATTACAGTAGATGCTCCCAGGACCAAAGCCTTGACAATGTGTCCAGAATTTGAAATGCCACCATCAGCAATGACAGGCACATCATTTTGTGAAGCAATACAGGCAACCTTATAAACAGCAGTCGCCTGAAAAGCAGTAGTAAGACAGAAAATACAATTATTGAGTAAATGCTGAAGCAAGTATCGTAAAAAGATAAAATGGCTAAGCTATGGTGTTAAGCTTTTTCAGTGGTATTAATTAGTGGTAAAATACTGACTACAACAACACAATAGCTAATTTTGCCAGTTTACTTGTATATAAGTTTGTGAATACCAGAAGGAAACCCAACATTTGTTTCTAGTATTCTATATAATAGCTTAGAGGATCTAGTGGCAAAACAGAGAAAGGTACCCCAAAAAGGAGGGGCTGTTGCTAGTAATTACATTACTAAGTAAAGGACTACTAGAAAAGCTATTTTCATTGCTGCCACAGCCACTTAGTGCAGCTCAATTGACATAGAAATGCTTTGGAAGCAATCCATTTATGCATATGCACACCCACTCATGCATTAAAAGTCACTATGCAGGTTATTACTGTATTGGACTGCCTTTCAGAAATTGCCACAGGTCAGTATCCTTGCTAAAACAAACACAACATATTCAACCTGAAAAGAATTCTTTGAGTGAGTCTATCTCGATTTCAAATGGTTGCCTTTTATCTTCAAGGCTTCAACTAGTAGTAAGTTTCATCTCAGCATCTAATCCAAGCAATTTCTCAGCCACAACAGCATCATGATATTCTAAAACACAACTTGAGCTAATTCAAAGCTCGATCAATCACATTAACACCAAGCATCAATCTGCTATCATGCCATTTAAGTAAACCAAACAAAACGCACAATCTAAATAACCCCACAATTAGAAAAGCTGAAAAGTGGTATACCTGCCCACGCCCGACCGCGCAAACCTCCTGCGTAGTACAAATGGAGCCGGACCCCATCCCGACCCGCAATCCGTCAACACCAGCCTGAATCAAATTCTGGGCCTGCGCCACCGTGACCACATTCCCACCCACCACATCGAGGTCCGGATAAACCTTTTTGATATACTTTATCATCTCAATCTGATATATGGAGTTCCCTTGAGAGCTGTCCAACACCACGACATCCACGCCGGCCTTCACCAAATGTTCCAGCCTCTCCTTGTCGCTCTCCCTCGTCCCCATCGCCGCCCCGACTTTCCACGCTCCGTCAGGCCCCACCGTCCCCGCCCCCAACCTCGGGCACGCCTTCACCCGCTCCACATCCTCCCTAGTCACCACGTCCACCGCTTCCTCCTCCTTCACCAGCACCGCAAGGTCGCTCTCTTTCTTCTCCTGAAAGTAGGAGTCCATCTGGGTCAGACTAGAGTCCCACGGCACCACCAAGTCGTTCGAGCCGTTCATGAAGCCGTCGATCGGGGCGTCCTTCTTGTGGTCGTCGAGCTGGAGCCAGTCGGATCTGGAGACGTAGCCGAGGAGCTGGGAGGACGCAGAGCCGCTCTGGGTGACGAGCACGTAGGGGCAGGAGTCGAAGTCGTCGAGCGAGTGGATACGGTCGGAGGGGGCGCGGAAGGTAGGGCCGGAGAGGATGGGGACGCGGCGGGACTTGACGGAGCGGACGACGGACGCCTGGTCGGCAGCGGAGAGGTTGGAGTGGACGATACCGAGGCCACCAAGGGACGCCATGGCAGCGGCCATGGCGCCCTCGGTGACGGTGTCCATAGGGGAAGAGAGGACCGGGGAGAGGAGAGGAACCCGGCGCGTGAGGCGTGTGGAGAGGGAGACGTCGTCAGTGGAGAAGTCGATGTAGTGAGGGAGGAAGATGACGTCATCGTAGGTGTAGGAGTAGCCACGGTTGAAGAGCTTGGTGGCGGCGAACCCGTCCTCCTCCATTGCTGGTCAACGTTAGGGTTTTGGTTTCTTTGTTGGTTGGTTGGTGGTGAGGAAAAGAAAGAAGAAAGCTGCCAATTAAATATGGAGGGAAGGAAGTGTCCGCATCCGGACCTGGCTGAAGCGGGCTTATCGTTATTTGATTTTTGAGGCTGCGCAAATGATACACCCTGCACGTGTACGCGTGGGTCCGACGTAGGATCCGCCATCTTTGGTTTTGGACTGGTCTGATAATGATATCGGAAGGTTGTAAATAAAGAAATAATACTTTTTTCTTTTTAAGTCAATAAAGAAATAATACTTTGGATGGTGAAGTTGTAATAAAATATACATCAAAAGTGGGCATCTCTTCCCATTCAAATAAAAAATCAGCTATTTCTTTTTTTCTCTTTAAAAGTAAAAAACCAGCTATTATATCTTCTCGTTATTAAAAAAAACATATTTAATGAGGATGTGTTTCAAGTAATTACATAAGTCACTCTTGTGTTCCTTTTGTGTCACTCTAAGATTGATGTAACTTTTAAAATCATTATTTAATCAAAATTCAATAAGAATCAATCACAATGCCAATAGTAATTTTAGAAGCAACATCATTTTTTAAGTGACATAAAAGTGACTTTAAGCATTACTCACGTGTTTGCATGTAAGGTCCTTCCAAAAATAAACATGACAATTCGCATAATCCATATACCGCTACTATTATTACCATCAACAAAGTTGCAAAAAAAGTGATGTATTCTTATTTTAAAACTACAAATTCATATTGTAAACTATGAATAGGATGCTAGACCTGTCCTCAAATGGTAACTTAATTAGTTGGAGATCATGCCTTATGAAGCGGAAGTCGCTAGTTCGAATCCTTTTTTCCTATTTTCCTCATTTTATACAAATGTGTCAAAAAATGTTGAAGGGACAAATCTAAAAAATCTGAATTTATTGTGTAATAAATCTGAGAAGTTAAAAAGGTTGATTATGCATGTTTTGGCCCTTGATTCACGGGATGTGCTCCCTTTTCTCAAGTTGTTAGATTCTGGGTTAGTTCTTTTGTTTTTTTTTCCTTGTAATTTATTTTTCTTTGTTTTGGATTATTTTTACAATCACAAAACCTTTTTGCAAGTTTTATTTTCTGTTGCACAGAAGTTGAGGTTTTATGTTGCACAAAGCTTTGGCATTTTCTTTTGCCAGTTTATTTTTGGTGTTGGTACCACTCATTTTTGCTGGTCAGAAAACGAGTGGGCTTCTTTTCACCCGTCACAGTGGTCCTCGTTGGTTAGAGGCCACCATTTTCATCACCATCCTTGTGCTACAACTTTCTTCCCAAATAAATAAAATAGTTAAATACCAAATACTTTCCTGGGGTTTCGTTTCTTTATTTTTTTTGTTTCATTAGAGTTTGATTTTTATCACAGGAGGTCCATGTGATTTTGATAATAGACCAAATTAATTCTTCCGTTAGTTGACTTAATGGAAGTCCATGTGGACTAATTAAATGTTGACACATGACACCTAATTACTTTTTTAAAAAAAATAAATAAATAAATAAAAAGGAAAAAAAATTGGGGGTGGCCAGGAGGCGGATGGGGGTGGCCGAAACCACCCCCTTGGCTCCAAAGGGGTGGCTGAAACCACCCCCTAGGCCCAATTTTTTTTTTTTTTTAAATAATAATAATAATAAAAAAAAATTTAAGTAAGTGTCACGTGTCAATATTTGATTGGTCCACGTGGACTTCTGTTAAGTCCACTAACGGTCAAATGACAAAAGGACTAATTTGGTTTATTATCAAAACTACAGGGACCTCCTGTTAGGCCTGTAAATGAGCCGACACACTCGACAGATCGCTCGCTACCCGCTCGACCCGAACTCGAGCTCGACACTGTACAAACTCGCTTGTTACTGTTGAAATTCACTCGATTAGATAGTGACACATACCCGACTCGCTCGATTAAGCTCGACGGGAGCTTGTGAGTTCGACTCGTTTAAGTCGAGATCGGCAGGCTTGCCCGAGCTCGTTTAGGGATCGTGAGCTCGAATCATTTAACTCGATAATTGCCCGAGCTCGCCCGAGTTCGTTAAGGGATTATGAGCTCGACCAGTTTTATCATCCGACCCGACCCAACCCACACAACAATGTAACTAAAAAAAAACATTAAAAATGTTATTAATCAATAATAATCATAACTTCAATGTGTATACAATTAACTAATTAAGATCTAAGGCTATAGTGTAACTAACATTATATGGACTATTTTATTATTTATAGGTGTAATGTCCATTGTCCAATTCAAAAATAATAATAAAAATAATCATCATAGGTTCAATGTGTGTACAATTAACTAATTAAGATCTAAGGGTATAGTATAAGTGTATAACTAACATTGTATAGAGTATTGACTATGTTATTATTTATAGGTTTGATGTCCAATGTTCAATTCATAAGTTAAAAATAATAATAATAATAATATTCATAGGTTCAATGTGTGTACAATTAATTAATTAAGATCTAAGGGTATAGTATAAGTATATAACTAACATTGTATAGAGTATAGACTATGTTATTATTTATAGGTTTAATATCCAATGTCCAATTAATTAGTTAAAAATAATAATAATAATAATAATAATAATAATCATATTCATAGGTTCAATTAATATGTGTACAATTAATTAATTAAGATCAAGGGTATAATATAAGTATATAACTAACATTGAATAGAGTATAGACTATGTTATTATTTATAGATTTAATGTCCAATGTCCAATTAATTAGTTAAAAATAATAATAATAATAATCATATTCATAGGTTCAATTAATGTGTGTACAATTAATTAATTAAGATTAAGGGTATAGTATAAGTATATAACTAACATTGTATAGAGTGTAGACTATGTTATTATTTATAGGTTTAATGTCCAATGTCCAATTAATTAGTTAAAAATAATAATAATAATAATAATAATCATATTCATAGGTTCAATTAATGCGTGTACAATTAATTAATTAAGATCTAAGGGTATAGTATAAGTATATAACTAACATTGTATAGAGTATAAACTATGTTATTATTGATAGGTTTAATGTCCAATGTCCAATTAATTAGTTAATAATAATAATAATAATCATATTCATAGGTTCAATTAATGTGTGTACAATTAATTAATTAAGATCTAAAGGTATAGTATAAGTATACTATTTCTCATGGTCATGGCCTGCAACGAGAAGGAAGCATGTCGATTTTTGCCGAGAAGTTTCAAGTTTGAAGCAAGTTGGGTTCTTGATGATGACTACAACATTGTTGTGCAAGGGGCGTGGAATGCTGAAGTTGGTGGGTCAACGGCAGCTGAGGTAGCCCAGGAAAAATTAGCAATGTGCCAAACACGACTGAAACAGTGGAGCAAGGGAAAGTTTGGCCAAACTGAAAAGGTTCTCAAAGAGAAGACAAAGGAGTTGGAATTATTACAGAGGAATGAAGGACCTGACAATGCTGAAGCTATCAAAAGACTTCAAGGAGACATAGAGTATATTTTGGAGCAGGAGGATGTGAAGTGAAAGCAAAGGGGGAAGCAAAACTAGTTTAGAGAAGGAGATCGAAACACTTCTTCTTTCCACGCTTGGGCGTCCCACCGACAGAAAATTAATACAATCAAAAAAATCACAGATGAAGAGGGGAGAGTATGGAAACAGAATGATCTTGGCACTGCATTTATCAAGTTTTACCAAAACTTGTTTACGGCGGGTGAGGTAGAAGGGGTCGAGCAATGTTTGGAGGGAATGGAGGCACAGGTGACCGACGAAATGAATGTTGCTTTGTTGAAACACTTTACCGAAGCAGAGGTAGAGACAACCCTTGGACAAATGCACCCCCTTAAATCCCCTGGTCCGAATGGGTTTCCCGCGTGTTTTTACCAAGCATCATGGACGATGGTATAGGTGGAGGTATGTAGAGTAGTGTTGGATTTTTTGAATCTTGATTGTTTTGACGATTCTATTAATGTGACAAACATTGTTCTTATTTCAAAAAAGAAAAATCTGACTAGGATCACTGATTACCGGCCCATAAGTCTCTGCAATGTAATTTATAAATTAATTGCTAAAGTTTTAGCTAACAGATTGAAGCAAGTGTTAGTGCATATTATCTCCCCTACGCAGAGTGCTTTTGTACCTAGAAGGCTTATCTCCGACAGTGTTTTGGTGGCCTTTGAGGCGTTACATACGATGGATGCCCGGATGCAAGGCCGACAAGGGTATATGGCTCTAAAACTGGATATGAGCAAAGCTTACGATAGATTGGAATGGGATTTTTTGGAGGCAATAATGAGGAAGATGGGCTTTGGCAATCAATGGGTCAACTTGCTGATGCGTTGTGTAAAATCGGTCTCCTATTCCATTTTAATCAATGGACAACCTCATGGGAGAATTGTACCATCCAGGGGAATCAGACAGGATGATCCATTATCCCCGTATTTATTTATCTTGTGTGTAGAAGGCCTCAGTCATATGTTGGAAAAGGCGGAACGACGAACATAAGATTACCGGCCTCCCGATAGTCTGGGGTGGAATAAGAATCAACCTCCTTTTCTTTGCAGATGACAGCTTGTTATTCTGCAAGGCAAATGTGGATGAGTGGGCTCATATACAAGAGATTCTGGGCTTTTACGACAAGGCTTCGGGACAAAAACTGAATCAGGAAAAGACTTCCATATTCTTCAGCCTGAACACAAAGCCAGAAACTAAGGAATTCATACTCTCAACAGCAGGGGTTAGTTCTTCCACGAGCTATGAGAAGTATCTTGGTCTTCTTCCCCTCGTTGGCCGCTCTAGGGTGAGTACTTTTATAGGTATCCAAGGGAAAATCTGGGAGAGAATAAACGGATGGACAGAAATTTTTTTGACCAAAGCCAAGAAAGAAGTTCTGTTGAAAGCGATTATCCAAGTGATACCTACTTACACCATGAGTGTTTTCCTTCTCCCTAAGAAACTATGTCATGACATCACTTCGATGATGGCCAGGTTTTGGTGGGGTCACAAAGAAAATCAAGGGCGTACGGCGTGGATGAGTTAGAAAAAGATGGGGAGAGCAAAAGACAAAGGAGGTTTGGGGTTCTGGGATCTAGAACTTTTTAACTTAGCAATGTTAACAAAGCAAGGGTGGTGTTTGATTCAGAATCCAGAGACACTAGTGGCAAGAGTCATGAGGGTGAAATATTTCCCTAATGGCACTTTCCTAGAAGCGGGAATTGGCAGAAATCCCTCATATGCCTGGCGTAGTATTTGGAGTTCGAAAAAATTGTTACAAGAAGGTTTGGTTTGGAGAGTAGGTGATGGAACAAGGATCAAAATTTGGGAGGATCCATGGCTGCCAAGTCCTAGATCCCACCCAGCAAGGTCACCGGTTAACATCCTGGACAGTCAAGCTAGAGTTTCGGAGCTTATAGATACTGATACTAACTGGTGGAACTCAACTCTTGTAAAAGAAATTTTCACGGAGGAGGAGGCCCGAATGATTTTAAATTTGGGGGTTTGCCCCTATAAAGGAGCGGACTTACTCGCCTAGGAGCATACAAAAAATGGCACCTTCACTGTTCGGAGTGCTTATCATCTGGCTATAGAGAAAATGGAGGCCAGAGAAGCTAGTAGTTTGGACAACCATTTCACTCGTGAGTTATGGAAGAAAATTTGGGCACTTTAAGGTTCCTGAGTGGTAAAATTCTTTCTCTGGAAAGCGTGTAATGATATTCTACCAACAAAGGAAAAGCTTTTTCATTGGAGGGTGGTCCCAAATCCTCTATGCCCTATATGTCTAGCAGAACCAAAAATGATAGGCCATATTATTCGATCATGCCCATCTGCCCAGGACGTATGGGCAGAATGCCATGGAAAACTTCAGAAAAGTGCATGTTTGGATGGAGACTTCACGGAACTCTTGTTCAAGATTGGCTACGGGCTGGGGGAAGAAGAAAGACATCTCATGGTCACAGTTGCTAGAGGAATATGGTTGCGGTGGAATAAGTTCGTTTTTTAGGGAGTTTTTCAAGCCCCGAAAACAGTGGTGCGTATTGCAAAAGAGTTGGTGGTGGCTTTTGATGATGCCGCTCACCGACATGCAAACCCTAGGGCCAGGAATATTTCGGGGCAAACAGACATCTGGCGGAAACCCCCTTAAGGGCTGGTAAAGATTAACTGGGATGCGGATGTTGCTAAAGAGCAAGACATTACCGGGATGGGGGTCATTACCCGAGATTCTTCTGGTGATCCTATTGCAATGCATTGCGAACCCAAAACCTCTATTACTGATCCTTCGTTGGCGTAAGCACTAGTGGCACGTACAGCCACTGAGTTTGGGCTCTCCTTAGGATTCCGACATGGTCTTTTGGAGGGAGATGCATTTGAGGTGGTGGCTGCAATAAACCAAACTGAGCCATGTAGGGGGACATACGGACCGATCATAAATGATATCAAGCTTTCGCTAATGCAGGGTGGCAATTGGCAACTGAGGCATGTACGAAGAACTGCAAACGGAGCAGCACATCTGCTGGCTAAGATGGCTTTGCATACTTCAGTTTCTCGTAGTAGGAGTAGTGATTTTCCTGTTTGCATGGATGAGATTGTAAGGAAAGACAAAAACAGTTGATTTTTTAATGAAATCTCATTTAAAAAAAAAAGGGTATATAACTAACATTGTATAGAGTATAGACTATGTTATTATTGATAGGTTTAATGTCCCATGTCTAATTAATTAGTTAAAAATAATAATAATAATAATAATAATAATCATATTCATAGGTTCAATTAATGTGTGTACAATTAATTAATTAAGATCAAGGGTATAATATAAGTATATAACTAACATTGTATAGAGTATAGACTATGTTATTATTGATAATAATAATAAGAATAATAATCATATTCATAGGTTCAAATGTTTAATGTGTGTACAATTAATTAATTAAGATTTAAGGGTATAGTATAAGTGTATAACTAACATTGTATAGAGTATAGACTATGTTATTATTTATAGGTTTAATGTCCAATGTCCAATTAATTAGTTAAAATAATAATAATAATCTCAACCGTTTAGTATTAATAATATTAATAATAGTAATTAATTAATTAATTATTATTATATATTATTATATAATAATAATATATAATAATTATTATCATATTCAAAATAATAACTATGTAGTACTACACTACTATGCACACACGGTTTCAACTTTCTTTAGTACTTTAGTTAATTAAACATTAGTTAATTAAACGGTTGAGATTTAATTGATACAAATTTGTATTTAATTTTAATAGTTTAGATTATTTATTGGATAACTAAAGACGCGAGCGCACCTGAAATTACCCATACTAGATTATTCTGATTATTTGAATTTTTGAAATTTTAGACATTTAATCATAGCTGTTCGATTTAATTTGATTTAATCCAAGCCATTGGATTTAGTAAATGGAATACAATTGTAATCCATTATGAACGTGAGAGTTATATGGTGTTGCACATGACATTATGAGCCCACTAATCCAACATTCTTGATTGAATGATAAAGTAAAGATCAAAATAAATGGTCAAGATTATTTATTGGATAACGTATGGAACCGGTTTCACCAACACACACACGCGGACGATACACTTAGTCTAAAAAATCTACCCCATGCATGCACGCACTGTCTACGAGTCTGACAACGCGTCAAGACTCTTGGTTTGCACGCAATGGATGACAGCCATCCAATTTTTTTTGATTTCATCTAAGCCATTGGATGCATGTAGTGGATGCCAGCTGTTGACCATTTCCTCGCGTAGGATTTATATGGTGTATCGTAATTTTCGTAAGCTTCCCCTGGTTGAGATGATCGAACGACTTAAAATCAATCTTGCACTCGGAGGAATTCATCAATGGCTGTAAGCTCACACGCACGCACGGTCATCGAGACTGACAGTGTAACAGTCGTCTCGGTATGACCACAAGCCATCTCAGCCCTCCAAATTTATTGATGAAATATTGGCCGTTGGATGGGTTTAATGGAAGACAGCTGTAATCAATTAAATCGCGTGGGAGTTATATGGTGTATCGCAAGCTCTGTAAGCATGCCCTGAGTGATTCGATCTAACGAGTGAAATTAAATCTTGAAAAGATTTATAGAATCCACAAACTCTATTAAATAAGCACACCATATTCAATTACAAACGGCCGCATGTGAATAATGTTTTGGTAAACTAAAGGTTTCGACACGTGGCACCCCTAAATCGATTTAACTAATTCTCTCTCCAAATCCAGCAGTTCATTTATTAAATGTTTTGATATTTTCGCAAATCTAACGACTGGGATTCTGGGATTTGAACCAAACGTTTGTAAACCAAACCAGAAACCAGTGAAACCACGAACTCCTCACCCTTGTCACTCTCACTCACCCTCGTCGCTCTTTATCTCTCTCTTCA
>NC_081543.1:7108922-7111149 GCF_901000735.1 Corylus avellana
AAAAATAATAATAAAAATAATCATCATAGGTTCAATGTGTGTACAATTAACTAATTAAGATCTAAGGGTATAGTATAAGTGTATAACTAACATTGTATAGAGTATAGACTATGTTATTATTTATAGGTTTAATGTCCAATGTCCAATTCATAAGTTAATAATAATAATAATAATAATAATAATAATATTCATAATATTCATAGGTTCAATGTGTGTACAATTAATTAATTAAGATTTAAGGGTATAGTATAAGTGTATAACTAACATTGTATAGAGTATAGACTATGTTATTATTGATAGGTTTAATGTCCAATGTCCAATTAATTAGTTAAAAATAATAATAATAATAATAATAATAATAATAATAATAATAATCATATTCATAGGTTCAATTAATGTGTGTACAATTAATTAATTAAGATCAAGGGTATAGTATAAGTATATAACTAACATTGTATAGAGTGTAGACTATGTTATTATTTATAGGTTTAATGTCCAATGTCCAATTAATTAGTTAAAAATAATAATAATAATAATAATAATAATAATAATAATCATATTCATAGGTTCAATTAATGTGTGTACAATTAATTAATTAAGATCTAAGGGTATAGTATAAGTATATAACTAACATTGTATAGAGTATAAACTATGTAATTATTGATAGGTTTAATGTCCAATGTCCAATTAATTAGTTAATAATAATAATAATAATAATAATAATAATAATAATAATAATAATCATATTCATAGGTTCAATTAATGTGTGTACAATTTAATTAATTAAGATCTAAAGGTATAGTATAAGTATACTATTTCTCATGGTCATGGCCTGCAACGAGAAGGAAGCATGTCGATTTTTGCCGAGAAGTTTCAAGTTTGAAGCAAGTTGGCTTCTTGATGATGACTACAACATTGTTGTGCAAGGGGCGTGGAATGCTGAAGCTGGTGGGTCAACGGCAGCTGAGGTAGCCCAGGAAAAATTAGCAATGTGCCAAACACGACTGAAACAGTGGAGCAAGGGAAAGTTTGGCCAAACTGAAAAGGTTCTCAAAGAGAAGACAAAGGAGTTGGAATTATTACAGAGGAATGAAGGACCTGACAATGCTGAAGCTATCAAAAGACTTCAAGGAGACATAGAGTATATTTTGGAGCAGGAGGATGTGAAGTGAAAGCAAAGGGGGAAGCAAAACTAGTTTAGAGAAGGAGATCGAAACACTTCTTCTTTCCACGCTTGGGCGTCCCACCGACAGAAAATTAATACAATCAAAAAAATCACAGATGAAGAGGGGAGAGTATGGAAACAGAATGATCTTGGCACTGCATTTATCAAGTTTTACCAAAACTTGTTTACGGCGGGTGAGGTAGAAGGGGTCGAGCAATGTTTGGAGGGAATGGAGGCACAGGTGACCGACGAAATGAATGTTGCTTTGTTGAAACACTTTACCGAAGCAGAGGTAGAGACAACCCTTGGACAAATGCACCCCCTTAAATCCCCTGGTCCGAATGGGTTTCCCGCGTGTTTTTACCAAGCATCATGGACGATGGTATAGGTGGAGGTATGTAGAGTAGTGTTGGATTTTTTGAATCTTGATTGTTTTGACGATTCTATTAATGTGACAAACATTGTTCTTATTTCAAAAAAGAAAAATCTGACTAGGATCACTGATTACCGGCCCATAAGTCTCTGCAATGTAATTTATAAATTAATTGCTAAAGTTTTAGCTAACAGATTGAAGCAAGTGTTAGTGCATATTATCTCCCCTACGCAGAGTGCTTTTGTACCTAGAAGGCTTATCTCCGACAGTGTTTTGGTGGCCTTTGAGGCGTTACATACGATGGATGCCCGGATGCAAGGCCGACAAGGGTATATGGCTCTAAAACTGGATATGAGCAAAGCTTACGATAGATTGGAATGGGATTTTTTGGAGGCAATAATGAGGAAGATGGGCTTTGGCAATCAATGGGTCAACTTGCTGATGCGTTGTGTAAAATCGGTCTCCTATTCCATTTTAATCAATGGACAACCTCATGGGAGAATTGTACCATCCAGGGGAATCAGACAGGATGATCCATTATCCCCGTATTTATTTATCTTGTGTGTAGAAGGCCTCAGTCATATGTTGGAAAAGGCGGAACGACGAACATAAGATTACCGGCCTCCCGATAGTCTGGGGTGGAATAAGAATCAACCTCCTTTTCTTTGCAGATGACAGCTTGTTATTCT
>NC_081543.1:7111249-7111630 GCF_901000735.1 Corylus avellana
GGACTTCTGTTAAGTCCACTAACGGTCAAATGACAAAAGGACTAATTTGGTTTATTATCAAAACTACAGGGACCTCCTGTTAGGCCTGTAAATGAGCCGACACACTCGACAGATCGCTCGCTACCCGCTCGACTAAGCTCGACCCGAACTCGAGCTTGACACTGTACAAACTCACTCGTTATTGTTGAAATTCACTCGATTAGATAGTGACACATACCCGACTCGCTCGATTAAGCTCGACGAGGGCTCGTGAGTTCGACTCGTTTAAGTCGAGATCGGCAGGCTCGCCCGACCTCGTTTAGGGATCGTGAGCTCGAATCATTTAACTCGATAATTGCCCGGCTCGCCCGAGCTCGTTAAGGGATTATGAGCTCGACCAGT
>NC_081543.1:7111998-7135254 GCF_901000735.1 Corylus avellana
TAAAAAAAAAAATTAACCATGTTATTAATCAATAATAATCATAGCTTCAATATGTATACAATTAACTAATTAAGATCTAAGGCTATAGTATAAGTTGTATAACTACATTATATGGAATATGTTATTATTTATAGCTTTAATGTCCATTGTCCAATTCAAAAATAATAATAATAATAATAATCAAAGGTTCAATGTGTGTACAATTAACTAATTAAGATCTAAGGGTATAGTATAAGTGTATAACTAACATTGTATAGAGTATAGACTATGTTATTATTTATAGGTTTAATGTCCAATGTCCAATTCATAAGTTAAAAATAATAATAATAATAATAATAATAATATTCATAGGTTTAATGTGTGTACAATTAATTAATTAAGATCTATGGGTATAGTATAAGTATATAACTAACATTGTATAGAGTATAGACTATGTTATTATTTATAGGTTTAATATCCAATGTCCAATTAATTAGTTAAATAATAATAATAATAATCATATTCATAGGTTCAATTAATGTGTGTACAATTAATTAATTAAGATCAAGGGTATAATATAAGTATATAACTAACATTGAATAGAGTATAGACTATGTTATTATTTATAGATTTAATGTCCAATGTCCAATTAATTAGTTAAAAATAATAATAATAATAATCATATTCATAGGTTCAATTAATGTGTGTACAATTAATTAATTAAGATTAAGGGTATAGTATAAGTATATAACTAACATTGTATAGAGTGTAGACTATGTTATTATTTATAGGTTTAATGTCCAATGTCCAATTAATTAGTTAAAAATAATAATAATAATAATAATAATCATATTCATAGGTTCAATTAATGCGTGTACAATTAATTAATTAAGATCTAAGGGTATAGTATAAGTATATAACTAACATTGTATAGAGTATAAACTATGTTATTATTGATAGGTTTAATGTCCAATGTCCAATTAATTAGTTAATAATAATAATAATAATCATATTCATAGGTTCAATTAATGTGTGTACAATTAATTAATTAAGATCTAAAGGTATAGTATAAGTATACTATTTCTCATGGTCATGGCCTGCAACGAGAAGGAAGCATGTCGATTTTTGCCGAGAAGTTTCAAGTTTGAAGCAAGTTGGGTTCTTGATGATGACTACAACATTGTTGTGCAAGGGGCGTGGAATGCTGAAGTTGGTGGGTCAACGGCAGCTGAGGTAGCCCAGGAAAAATTAGCAATGTGCCAAACACGACTGAAACAGTGGAGCAAGGGAAAGTTTGGCCAAACTGAAAAGGTTCTCAAAGAGAAGACAAAGGAGTTGGAATTATTACAGAGGAATGAAGGACCTGACAATGCTGAAGCTATCAAAAGACTTCAAGGAGACATAGAGTATATTTTGGAGCAGGAGGATGTGAAGTGAAAGCAAAGGGGGAAGCAAAACTAGTTTAGAGAAGGAGATCGAAACACTTCTTCTTTCCACGCTTGGGCGTCCCACCGACAGAAAATTAATACAATCAAAAAAATCACAGATGAAGAGGGGAGAGTATGGAAACAGAATGATCTTGGCACTGCATTTATCAAGTTTTACCAAAACTTGTTTACGGCGGGTGAGGTAGAAGGGGTCGAGCAATGTTTGGAGGGAATGGAGGCACAGGTGACCGACGAAATGAATGTTGCTTTGTTGAAACACTTTACCGAAGCAGAGGTAGAGACAACCCTTGGACAAATGCACCCCCTTAAATCCCCTGGTCCGAATGGGTTTCCCGCGTGTTTTTACCAAGCATCATGGACGATGGTATAGGTGGAGGTATGTAGAGTAGTGTTGGATTTTTTGAATCTTGATTGTTTTGACGATTCTATTAATGTGACAAACATTGTTCTTATTTCAAAAAAGAAAAATCTGACTAGGATCACTGATTACCGGCCCATAAGTCTCTGCAATGTAATTTATAAATTAATTGCTAAAGTTTTAGCTAACAGATTGAAGCAAGTGTTAGTGCATATTATCTCCCCTACGCAGAGTGCTTTTGTACCTAGAAGGCTTATCTCCGACAGTGTTTTGGTGGCCTTTGAGGCGTTACATACGATGGATGCCCGGATGCAAGGCCGACAAGGGTATATGGCTCTAAAACTGGATATGAGCAAAGCTTACGATAGATTGGAATGGGATTTTTTGGAGGCAATAATGAGGAAGATGGGCTTTGGCAATCAATGGGTCAACTTGCTGATGAGTTGTGTAAAATCGGTCTCCTATTCCATTTTAATCAATGGGCAACCTCATGGGAGAATTGTACCATCCAGGGGAATCAGACAGGATGATCCATTATCCCCGTATTTATTTATCTTGTGTGCAGAAGGCCTCAGTCATATGTTGGAAAAGGCGGAACGGGGAACATAAGATTACCGGCCTCCCGATAGTCTGGGGTGGAATAAGAATCAACCACCTTTTCTTTGCAGATGACAGCTTGTTATTCTGCAAGGCAAATGTGGATGAGTGGGCTCATATACAAGAGATTTTGGGCTTTTACGACAAGGCTTCGGGACAAAAACTGAATCAGGAAAAGACTTCCATATTCTTCAGTCAGAACACAAAGCCAGAAACTAAGGAATTCATACTCTCTACAGCAGAGGTTAGTTCTTCCACGAGCTATGAGAAGTATCTTGGTCTTCTTCCCCTCGTTGGCCGCTCTAGGGTGAGTACTTTTATAGGTATCCAAGGGAAAATCTGGGAGAGAATAAACGGATGGACAGAATTTTTTTTGACCAAAGCTAAGAAATAAGTTATGTTGAAAGCGATTATCCAAGTGATACCTACTTACACCATGAGTGTTTTCATTCTCCCTAAGAAACTATGTCATGACATCACTTCGATGATGGCCAGGTTTTGGTGGGGTCACAAAGAAAATCAAGGGCGTACGGCGTGGATGAGTTGGAAAAAGATGGGGAGAGCAAAAGACAAAGGAGGTTTGGGGTTTTGGGATCTAGAACTTTTTAACTTAGCAATGTTAGCAAAGCAAGGGTGGTGTTTGATTCAGAATCCAGAGACACTAGTGGCAAGAGTCATGAGGGTGAAATATTTCCCTAATGGCACTTTCCTAGAAGCGGGAATTGGCAAAAATCCCTCATATGCCTGGCGTAGTATTTAGAGTTCGAAAAAACTGTTACAAGAAGGTCTGGTTTGGAGAGTAGGTGATGGAACAAGGATCAAAATTTGGGAGGATCCATGGCTGCCAAGTCCTAGATCCCACCCAGCAAGGTCACCGGTTAACATCCTGGACAGTCAAGCTAGAGTTTCGGAGCTTATAGATACTGATACTAACTGGTGGAACTCAACTCTTGTAAAAGAAATTTTCACGGAGGAGGAGGCCCGAATGATTTTAAATTTGGGGGTTTGCCCCTATAAAGGAGCGGACTTACTCGCCTAGGAGCATACAAAAAATGGCACCTTCACTGTTCGGAGTGCTTATCATCTGGCTATAGAGAAAATGGAGGCCAGAGAAGCTAGTAGTTTGGACAACCATTTCACTCGTGAGTTATGGAAGAAAATTTGGGCACTTTAAGGTTCCTGAGTGGTAAAATTCTTTCTCTGGAAAGCGTGTAATGATATTCTACCAACAAAGGAAAAGCTTTTTCATTGGAGGGTGGTCCCAAATCCTCTATGCCCTATATGTCTAGCAGAACCAAAAATGATAGGCCATATTATTCGATCATGCCCATCTGCCCAGGACGTATGGGCAGAATGCCATGGAAAACTTCAGAAAAGTGCATGTTTGGATGGAGACTTCACGGAACTCTTGTTCAAGATTGGCTACGGGCTGGGGGAAGAAGAAAGACATCTCATGGTCACAGTTGCTAGAGGAATATGGTTGCGGTGGAATAAGTTCGTTTTTTAGGGAGTTTTTCAAGCCCCGAAAACAGTGGTGCGTATTGCAAAAGAGTTGGTGGTGGCTTTTGATGATGCCGCTCACCGACATGCAAACCCTAGGGCCAGGAATATTTCGGGGCAAACAGACATCTGGCGGAAACCCCCTTAAGGGCTGGTAAAGATTAACTGGGATGCGGATGTTGCTAAAGAGCAAGACATTACCGGGATGGGGGTCATTACCCGAGATTCTTCTGGTGATCCTATTGCAATGCATTGCGAACCCAAAACCTCTATTACTGATCCTTCGTTGGCGTAAGCACTAGTGGCACGTACAGCCACTGAGTTTGGGCTCTCCTTAGGATTCCGACATGGTCTTTTGGAGGGAGATGCATTTGAGGTGGTGGCTGCAATAAACCAAACTGAGCCATGTAGGGGGACATACGGACCGATCATAAATGATATCAAGCTTTCGCTAATGCAGGGTGGCAATTGGCAACTGAGGCATGTACGAAGAACTGCAAACGGAGCAGCACATCTGCTGGCTAAGATGGCTTTGCATACTTCAGTTTCTCGTAGTAGGAGTAGTGATTTTCCTGTTTGCATGGATGAGATTGTAAGGAAAGACAAAAACAGTTGATTTTTTAATGAAATCTCATTTAAAAAAAAAAGGGTATATAACTAACATTGTATAGAGTATAGACTATGTTATTATTGATAGGTTTAATGTCCCATGTCTAATTAATTAGTTAAAAATAATAATAATAATAATAATAATAATCATATTCATAGGTTCAATTAATGTGTGTACAATTAATTAATTAAGATCAAGGGTATAATATAAGTATATAACTAACATTGTATAGAGTATAGACTATGTTATTATTGATAATAATAATAAGAATAATAATCATATTCATAGGTTCAAATGTTTAATGTGTGTACAATTAATTAATTAAGATTTAAGGGTATAGTATAAGTGTATAACTAACATTGTATAGAGTATAGACTATGTTATTATTTATAGGTTTAATGTCCAATGTCCAATTAATTAGTTAAAATAATAATAATAATCTCAACCGTTTAGTATTAATAATATTAATAATAGTAATTAATTAATTAATTATTATTATATATTATTATATAATAATAATATATAATAATTATTATCATATTCAAAATAATAACTATGTAGTACTACACTACTATGCACACACGGTTTCAACTTTCTTTAGTACTTTAGTTAATTAAACAGTTGAGATTTAATTGATACAAATTTATATTTAATTTTAACGGTTTAGATCTTTTATTGGATAACTAAAGAGGCGAGCTCACTTGAAATTACTCATACTAGATTATTCTGATTATTTGAATTTTTGAAATTTTAGACATTTAATCATAGCCGTTCGATTTAATTTGATTTAATCCGAGCCGTTGGATTTAGTAAATGGAATATAGCTGTAATCCATTACGAACGTAAGAGTTATATGGTGTTGCATATGACACTATGAGCCCACTAATCCAACGTCCTTGATTGAATGATAAAATAAAGATCAAAATAAATGGTCAAGATTATTTATTGGATAACGTATGGAACCGGTTTCACCAACACACACACGCGGACGATACACTCAGTCTCCGAAATCTACCCCACGCACACATGCACAGACGCACGCAAGCACTGTCTACGAGTCTGACAACGCGTCAAGATTCTTGGTTTGCATGCAATGGACAACAGCCGTCCAATTTTTTTGATTTCATCTAAGCCGTTGGATGCATGTAGTGGACGCCAGCTGTTGACCATTTTCTCGCGTAGGATTTATTTGGTGTATCATAATTTTCGTAAGCTTCCCCTGGTTGAGATGATCGAACGACTTAAAATCAATCTTGCACTCGGAGGAATTCATCAATGGCTGTAAGCTCACACGCACGCACGGTCATCGAGACTGACAGTGTAACAGTCGTCTCGGTATGACCACAAGCCATCTCAGCCCTCCAAATTTATTGATGAAATATTGGCCGTTGGATGGGTTTAATGGAAGACAGCTGTAATCAATTAAATCGCGTGGGAGTTATATGGTGTATCGCAAGCTCTGTAAGCATGCCCTGAGTGATTCGATCTAACGAGTGAAATTAAATCTTGAAAAGATTTATAGAATCCACAAACTCTATTAAATAAGCACACCATATTCAATTACAAACGGCCGCATGTGAATAATGTTTTGGTAAACTAAAGGTTTCGACACGTGGCACCCCTAAATCGATTTAACTAATTCTCTCTCCAAATCCAGCAGTTCATTTATTAAATGTTTTGATATTTTCGCAAATCTAACGACTGGGATTCTGGGATTTGAACCAAACGTTTGTAAACCAAACCAGAAACCAGTGAAACCACGAACTCCTCACCCTTGTCACTCTCACTCACCCTCGTCGCTCTTTATCTCTCTCTTCATTCCAGTCTTTCCTGTTACCACTACCAAAGACTCGTTTGACGGACTGGTTTGAGGGCTAGATTAGGTTTACTAGGGTGATGGCGAGAGAGAGAGATGATCCACTGAATGCAGCCTGCTGTGAGCATTCAATGCATCTCCCATCATCGTTGGGGAGTTGAATGCACGCATTCAATCTTTCTCAACGCCCTCCCAACAACCCGTTCCTTTCAGATTCTCAATCAAGCCGTTGATGGATCATCTGATATTCATCTAATGGCGTTCTAAGTAGTCGTATTAGTTTTGTGAGAGAAACTCTCTTCAGATATCGTGTGACTCGCTGCCATCTCGAACCAGAAGAGGATACTAATTTTTCTCCTATACCGTCCAATCTTGCCACCGAATCCCCATTTTTTTTGTGTTCTTTCAATTGTTTATTTCTGTAATTCTGTTCATTCGACTGTTGTGTGACATTTTGGTTGTTGTCTTTTGGCAAGTTATCTTCTCCAAGCCCTATCTCATATTGACGGCAGAGACAAACATGATGGCTCTTGATATGACTGTGATAGAAATGGCAATTGAGTACTGGGCTTTCTGTCATCATAGGTTTATTTTTTTATTCATTCCCAAATCCCCCCATCCCCCTTTTATACTTGAGTATGAACCTATGATGTATGCAAGTTACTCGGGTTGTTCAGTTGAATAAGTTGTTTGAACTTGTTTGCTCTGGCTTCTTGTTAACAAGAGAAAAAGTTTTAAGAATCTGAAAAGCCTTTCTTAGTTTCTTCTGCATTTAAGTTATGTTTTTCTCCTGAACCCTAGTTCCTAACTATTTCAATTTTAGCAAGTATTTTTTATTTATTCCATTTATTATGTCTTGCCTGTTTGAAAATTTGGTAAACTAATGTTGCTAATTTCTTAATTTCAGGGAGGACGGTTTATCAAATTTGCAAGTTACAATCCCAATTGGCTTTTGGAAATTGCTTGAGCCTTGAGGTTTTTAAAAAAACTTGTTATCTTAAATTGTGATGTTACTATGTTACTATGTTACTATTTTACTAATGTTAGAACTATGAATTTGATTATGTTTAGTGTTTATGAATTGCTATGTTAAATTGTAATGTTACTATGTTACTATTTTACTAATGTTAGAACCATGAATTTGATTCTATTAGTGTTAGAACTATGATCTATGATTCTGATTCTGTTAACATGAATTGTTGTGTTAGAAGTAGAACTATGATTCTGTTCTGTTAAAATTTTTGCTGTCTACCTATGATTCTGAATTTATAAAACGAATTGATTAAAATTATTTGCTATGTTAGAACTCATGATTCTCTTCCTCTTTGTGCTATGTTATCTATGATTCTATTACTCAACAATTATTTATGTTAGTTAAAAATTTGTCATGTTTGAAAATAGAAAGCTAGAAGTTAATAATCAATTAAATTTTTTAATTAGTAGTTATGGAGAATACGAGTCAGTCTATGGAATTGGAAGATATTGAAGTTGATGTAGATGATGATACACTTATTGTGATCCCTACACCTGGATCTGTTGAGTTTGGTAGCACTGAAAATAAATCAAACCAACCTATTAACACTGTTTCTCCTACTGTTGGTGGGGATGGGGCTGTGGCTGGTGATGGGGTTGAGGCTGGGGCTAGGGATGGGGATGGAGGCCATAGGGCTGGGGATGGAAGTGGCCTGAGTAGAATGGACAATATCAAAAGAAGGCAAGGCAAAAGACTTCTAAAGTCTAGAATGACCTTGTTTCAATTACAATAGAGGGAGTTAAAAAAACAAAGTGCAATTGGTGTAAGAGATTGTTTGCTATTGGAAAATCTAATACTACCTCAACCCTAAATAGGCATTTGACTTCATGTGTTAGATATGTGGAGTTTAATAGCACTAAAAAGCAAAATACTTTGTCATTTGAGCCTAGCAGTGACCATGATGGTGTGGGAAGTCTGACAACTTTTAGTTACAAAGAGAGTAGGGTTAGGGAACTTGCTGCCCATATGGTGCTACTTCATGATACCCTTTTAATATGATGGAGCATGAACTTTTTAATAAGTTTATGAGGGCCTGCACACCCCACTGGAAACAAATAAGCCGTGAAACTGTTAGAAATGACTGCATTACCACTTACCAAAATGAAAAAATGAAGCTAAGAACATTTTTGAAATTGGTTGACAAGGTGAACATCACAACTGATATGTGGACCTCTTGTCAAAGAGTGTCATATATGGTGGTGACTTGCCACTTTGTGGATTCAACTTGGTGCCTCAAAAAAAAATTTAAAAATATTTGCAATGTACCTCCTCCACATTCTGGTGTTGTGATTGCTGATGCATTAAGGAATTGTTTTTTCTTATTGGGGAATTGAGGATAAAATTCATACCATTACTGTTGATAATGCTTCAGCTAATGATTCTGCAATTAGAATTATAAAAGATGACTTTGAGTTGAAGAATGCTTTAATGGTTGTGGGTAGGTTGTTTCATGTTAGGTGTTGTGCACACATTACAAACTTGTTGGTGCAATCTGGGCTTGCTAAAATTAGGGGTATTAAAAATGATGTTAAGCAGGGTATAAAATATATTGTGGTTTCTGAAAGTAGGTTGAATGTCTTTAGTGACATAGCAAAGAGATCGCATTTACTCTGTAAGAAGCTGATTTTAGATGTCCCCACACGTTGGAACAACACCTATATGATGTTGGACACTACAATTAAGTTCAAAGAAGTATTCCCTAGGTACCATAGAGTTGAGCAAACATTTCAGTGGGTTGTAACTCCAGAACAGTGAGAAATTGTGGATAATGTGAACCAGGTTTTGTCAGTTTTCAATGATGTAACCAATGTTGTATCTGGTAGTGAATACCCTACTGCAAATCTGTATTTACCTGAGGTTTGGAGGATGAAAGAAGTTTTGATGATCAAGTGTGATAATAGGAATGAGTACATGATGTCAATGACAATTAAGATGATTGACAAATTTGATAAGTATTGAGGTGATAGCAATTTGTTGATGTCCATAGCTGCTGTCTTGGATCCTAGATACAAGATGAAGTTGATCAATTTCTGTTTTCCTATCATTTATCCTTTGACCGAAGCTGGTGATCGCATTAAGAATGTGTTGGCAGTTCTAAAAGAGTTATTTGAGTCATATGTTTCTGCCCATACGGCTTGTATATTGTAAGAAACTGCCCAAGTAAATGTTTCTTATTGTTCTTCCTCAAGTGCAATTGTTAGAGATGTGGTGCCCAAAATTTCCGAAGGTCGATCAAGGTTTGTTGACCATATAAGAAGTAGTGACATCATCCGGCCCATTAAAACATATTTGGATATTTATCTTGAAGAGGATGTCTACATTTGTGGTAAGAATGAGAATAGAGTATATATGAAAACAGATTTTGATGCTTTGACATGGTGGAAACGCAATGCCTTGAAGTACTATATCTTGTCTAGAATGGCAAATGATATCTTGGTTGTTCCCATAAGTACAGTTACTTCTGAATCCTCATTCTAGTAGGGTTATTGAACCCCATAGAGCATCATTATCCCCTTAAAATGTTCAGATGCTCTTATGTGGTTCAGATTGGGTGAGAGCACTTCATGGCATCAAGAGAAAATCTGCTGGTAAAGTAAGTTTTGTTTATAATTTATGTATTTAGACTATTTAGTGTTTTACTAAATTTTATTTATGTATGAACTGACCATATTAAATTTGTGTTTGTTTTTGTAGAAATTGGTTGAAGTGGAGTTGCCTACAACTACAACTACAACTACCTGAATGTGATGTGATGCAGAATTTCAGACAGAGAGTGTATTAGTATTACAATCTATTTCAGTCATTTCCTTGTTTAAGTCTGTAATTTGAATACTTCATTTTTGGATTCAGTCTCCCTTTGCTTATTAAGTCTGTATTTTGATAACTATGTTTTATTTTGAAATGTTTAAGTGCTATATTGTACTTTTGTTGGAAACTCTCTTGATCATTTGAGCTTGTTGAGGTAATAACTTTCTTCCTTGTTCATTTAATTGTTTTCATTTTGCAGCAAAAATTTGATTATTTGAACCTCCCTTGACTCGTTTATTAAAGGTCAAAGACTTTTTGCGTCTTTGACTAACTAAATGCAAGGGAGTAAAAATTTGCTAACAATATTTTTGGTTTGTTTGTGTTTGCAATACATATTCATTCCTTGGGTCCTCGTCTTCGCTTTTAAGAAACTTCATTAAAAGCTACCACATATTTTCATATGCTAGTTACTAGTTTGGTATTTTTAAGTTTCTGCATTTTATATACCTGAAAATCTCTAAAAACTGTGCTTATAAATATCATATTTATTTCTTTATGCTACTGATTTGAGATTACTTGTGATACACAGCATACACTGGTTTATGCAATTATGCTTATGCTTCTGTGGTTGCTATCTGTTGAGATTAGTTGTGATACACTGGTTTATGCTACTACTATATGTTTGTGGCTTGTGACTCAATTTCTAATTTGTTGTTTTATGCTGCTGCTATCTGTTGAGATTACTTGTTTTTTTTTTTACCCAACTGTTTTTCTTTATACTTTATATGTTGTATATAATTAGTAGTTTTGGTTGATTAACATGATTCTATTATTTTGAGTTTTGCACATTTGACTATTTGAGTACATAATCTATTATTCTATTATTCTATTATACCATCTATTGCTTTCATGTACATCACACTTCACTTCTCTGCATGTTTTACTAATTACTATAATTTGATATACATGTTGATCTTTGTTATGTGTGGGTTTAGGCTGTTTGGCTATAGAAAGTCCTTACCAATTTTATTTTATTTCTGAAGCTCCCTAATTATTTTGCAAGAGAGTTACAAATGGCTAACACTTTTTTTTTTTTTACATGGATTGCATTGTGGGTGTGGGTCACGGCCAGACTGGTCAGTGTCAACTGGCAAGTGGAACACATTACACATATCCTGTTTCCTGATATCTTCATTTTGTAATGTTTAATTTTATGTGCATTTACTCATCTGATTTTTGAATACTTGCTAATTACTCAATCTTAAGTGATAAAACTCCCTTGACATCTTGCAAGGGAGTTAAAAACATTTAACACATTTCTTTTCTTCATTGAATGCAGTGTGGACAGTGGACTGGTGTGGATAGTTGGTGGCCAGGATGAAGAGTAGTCTCTTTAGATGAATTTTAGCTTTTGGTCATTTGACTCATTTCAATCATTTATAATTTCTTCAATTTGATTTGTAATTATTCTATTTGTAAATTAATTTGTTTTCTTCAATTTGAAGTTGCTTGATTTGTAAGGCCCTAATATACTTGTCTAAGCATGTAATTTTAGGTGTTTATAATTTCTGCAATTCTAATTTGTAAGTTATATTTGTCATGAATTTTACATTGGTAATATTTGTCCTGAATATAACTTGATCTAGTGAATCTTACCTGATTTGTAATTGGCATTTGGAATAAACTTGAAACATTGTTGAATTGTAAATGTGTTAGAATACTATTCTTAACTATTAATGTTAACGAGCCTTAATCGGGCCGAGCTACCCGTTTAAGGCTTGAAAGGCTTTCTAACTGAGCTCGGGCTCGGGCTCGATTTTCACTCTTTTAAAACTTATGTCTCTAGCTCGAGCTCAAGCCGAATCGAGCTAATCTAGGGCTCGACTCAGCTCGAAAATTCCCTTTTGTGATCCCGAGTGTGTCAAAATTGTCAACGAGTCGATTTTGAGCCAGGGGTTTCAAGCTCGGCTCAAGCTCGAGATCGGCTCGTTTCGCTGCTTGTCTAAATGAGCCGGTCCGAGTTTGCCAAAGCTCAGATTGGCTCGGCTCATTTACAGGCATGCCTTCTGTGATAAAAATCAAACCATAGGAGAGAAAAAATAAAGAAACAAAACTTTAGGGGTATTTAGTATTTAACCCTAAATAAAAACAAGTAATGGATGAATCTATATAAGTTATTCATATGTCTCCAATGTTGCCACACATGACAATCAGCATCCATATATCATGTATACAAAGGTGTAGAATAAGAGGGAGACCCACATTTCAAAACCATGAATTCAAATGATACCCATCTAGCAATATCTTAAAACTTGGGGAGTAGTTACAAAATTTATGTTGAGTTCCCTTTGAGTTTGTAATATGCATAACATACTAATTATTGTGAAAAAAAAAAATTGGTATAGACAGAAAATTGAAAAAAAAAAAAAAAAAAAAGGACAGATCTGTCTTCCTGCCATCTCTTCTATCTTGAAAAGTATTAGTAGTAGTCAAAGTGGCATCCATCATAGCCTGTCCACAGAAATAAGTAGGATTAGTTTTGTGAAATCCAGCATGAGATAAAATACGTTAACCATTGGACAATTTTAACCTTTAAAATTCTACTTTTTAAAAAATATTTTTTTAGCTGTACTTTGAAAACGCTAATTTTTACGTTTTTAAATCGTAATTTTTTTTAAAAAGACAAATTTAATTTAAAATTATATTTTTAGTTTATGAAATTGCAATACCAAACACGCTCTAATTAATAAAATGAATTGAACTTTTTTTATAGAAATGATAAGACTTTGAAGTAAACTCACTTGGATCAACTGTGACGAGCATGGCTGTCCCACCGAACTCGCACGTGCCACCAGCCACTCTGGTCCTCTGCCAGTAGCTATTGAAAGCGAATGAAGCGTGTGCAAACAAAGTGTTGGGGTGAAAGCAGGACCCATCGGGCTGAATTGAAGCGCAATCAGCTCCAGACCAACAAGCATAGTCCATTGCTTCCTGAATGATTGGGTCAGGCACTGATGGCTTAGCCACACACCAAAGGGCTGTGTTTGGGGCCTTGTTCGGAGGTGGCGGCACGGTCGGTGGCGGAAACACCACCGGTGGTTCAAACACCGGTGGGCTCGGAACAAAAATAGTAGGAGACGGAACATACGAAGGTGGGCTTGGAACAAACCCAGTACTAGGAGATGGAACATACGAAGGTGGGCTTGGGACGTAGCTTGGCGGGCTGGGCTCATAGTAAGGTGGGCTGAACGTGTACCCGGGTGGGGTTGGAATGTATACAAAGGGACTAGGTACAACTTCTGGTGGGCCAGGAAGAGTTGTAGGTGGGCCTGGAATGGTGGTGGTTGGGCTTGGAGGTGAGATTGGAAGAGCTGGTGGGAGATAGAATGGTGGTGAGGGTGTGTATCCTACAGGGCCTGGAATGGCTGTAGAAGGAGGTTGTGGGGTATTGGGTGGATAAAGGCAATATGGAGAAGGAGGAGCATTTTCAGGCATGGGCATTGGACCTAGGGACTCAAATGGTGGCAAAGAAAATGGTGAACTCAAACTGTAGGTTTGGGTGCTTAAAGAATTCAGCAAGGGGTCAAGAATGCCCAACTTTCTTCTAACTTTCAACTTCTTTGTGGTTTTGATGATTGGAGTACTTCTGGGATGTCTTGGAAGTCTGGATTGTTGCACTGATCTTCTTGCTTCTGCTTAGAAAAAAAATTGAGAGTTTTGTCAACTGATCATGTGACAAATGTGATCATATATGTGCTTCATTCTTACAATTATCATAAACTTGTAATGCACAATTTAAAATATATATTTACAAGTATACAGTAGCTGCATAACCCATATCCTTATTTTTTTATTTTTTATTTTTTGTTCTGATGAATACAAAGGGAAAGGGCGAAGAGAGAGGGGGAAGAGGCATAATCCATATATTATCTACAACAACAGAAGTTGTTTCAATTCTGCAGCTACCTATTCTGTCATGGCTCTGCTGGATTAAACATATGGTTTTCTATACTTCCTTCCTACTTAAGCAAAGGAAAGGTTGTTTGTAACCTTTACTTCACACATCGAAAAAATCATATATTTTCTGATGACGTGGAAATTGTGTCTTGAATTATTCAGCTGATGAGATACTCTTTTCCCAGCAAGTAAAATTGCCTAAATTTTGAGTAGTCTAAAGTAGTTTTGTAGTAGGACGAGTGAATTCTATAATTAAATAAATTGTAAAAAAGATGTTGAAATATGTAGTGGGAATAATTCTATATATCTCTTTACTCTAAGTAACCATGCACACATAAGAGGCTTACCACAATGAGTGAAGAAAATGCAGGCTGCAATAGTTATATAGAGAAGTAGTAAAAAGCAAACTCTCATCATGTTGTAGCCTGATCTGCAGCTTCTTTCCATGACTTCCTATGATCCCACAACAAGCACTCAAAGGCCCCAAGGCAGCACAAAGGGGTTGTGTATTTATATATATATATACACAGAGAGAGAGAGAGAGAGAGAGAGAGAGAGAGAGAGAGGCCAAGCTAGGCAGTGTAGGAGATGGAGCCCTAGAAGTAGCAAGAAAAGCAAGGGCATGGGGGACAAGTGGCCATAAAGATTTATTCTTTAGCAGCTCAACTTTGGCATACAGTCACTTTGCTTAGAGAGATATAATCGAATAGTAACACAAAAAAAGACGGAAAAAGGTGCAAGAGAAGGTGTGTTTTATGGGAAGTTGTTCACCTCCTGTGCAGATTATCATCTTTTGCCTAATTATATATTTTTGCATGCACTCGGCATATATGCTTGCTTGGTGCTTGAAAAAACGAAAGCAGGGTTTTTTTGGGGCCTTTTGTTTTGCTTGCTTTCTACTCAAAGCTCTCTCTTTTTCTCTCATATTGGAGGAGAGCCAAACCAAGATCCTTGTCGTATACCTCTAGTGCTCTTGATTCATGGTGTATGGTAGCCATGTATATTGTAACCTATTTGTTATTATAATTAGATGCTGACTAGGAATTTCATTTTTTTTTTACAAGTTTTACTCTAAAGGTGGTAGCTTTCGCTACCAATCACATATTCAAAAGTGCATATGTCAAGGCACCAAATTTTCCTTTTTTCTTTTGGATGATTCTAGGAGTGGAGATTTATCTAAGAATTTAAAGAAAAAAAAAAAATAGTACGTAAATGGTTTGTGTTGTATTTATTTAATTATTTATTTTTTTGTGGGTTGACATAGTCATTTAGGGCATAGGGCATGATTGGTACATGGAATAAACGTCTGGAATTGAATGTTCATATAGAATAACTATTATTTTGTTTGGTTGTACACCATTATTAAGAATAACTATTCCCATATATGAAAATAGCTATTTTCTTACAAAGAAAAATACATATTTCTCTAAAAAATTAAAAAGAATAATAATTCCTTGATGAATAGAATGGGGTTTCTGTGGCGTCCCACATCGCCTTGGTATAGAGATAGAGATGTGCTTATATGTATACTTACCCCCTTAATGACAACAACATGTTTTAAAGCCGTGATGATCATCTGCAATTAAACGTACTTCTGCGAGGGTGGGGTGGGGTGTTAAGTTTCCACAAAAACCCATTAACTTAGTTTTCTTTTTAATACAAACCTAATTAAAAATAAAAAATAAATAAATAAATAAATAAATTACGTACAAAACATTTTATGGGCGGGCAGCCGGCCACCCTAGCAACCATAGGTGTCATTGGATTTCTATAGAATCATATACGCCTTTTAATCTAAACTTCACATACGAAAGTAACGAGACAAATGAAGCAGTTTTGTATGCATAAAATGAATTACTTTTGGTTATGGTTGCATCTTGGAGAGACAAAATTAAATTGCAGTTCTCTATGCCATTTGTCATGGAAAGGGTTTAGAGTGGGATACAATTTTACAGAGTTAACAACTACATATTTATTTAGACAAATTATTTCTCCACCACGAGGGGATCCGGGACTGGTGCGACCACCCTTTGGTTCTGCCTTGGGTGGCCAGCCACCAAAGAATTTCTTTCAAGTGTCTTTTTTTTGTAAAAAAAAAACTTAAAATTTTTTTAAATTATTATTATTATTATTTTTTGGGTATTTTAGTAATTTTGATACAATTTCAATGAAAGTATATGTATTGTCACCAAATTAAGAAATACGAATAGCAATTTCGGGTATTTTGGGTGTATAATGGGTTGAGCCAATTTTTTCGACCACCCGAAAAACAGCCAAGGTAGCCGGCCACCCCTTTTCCAATAAAAAATTTCCTTTTTTTTTTTTAAAAAAAAAATATATTTTTGTAATGTTTTTAATTAATTAATTAATTTTTTATTTTTAATTAGGTATATGAATACGTGTCGAGTTTTTAGGGGCGCTGACGTGGATTTTCATCAAATTATGGACGGAAGTTAGATGGAGGTACCATCTTTGTCTTTATTAATAACCAAGGTACCACCTGTGATAAAAACTAAAACCTAAAAGGCAAAAAATAAAGTTGTTAAACCACATAGGGTCAAATATATTTAACCCTAAAAAAATAACATAAAATAAAAGAGTGCAATTATGTTTTATTGCTAGAGACGCTTAAGTAGAAAAATTCCTTATAGGTGTTAAACTTTGGTTAAAACACCAAGTAGGAATGATTAGAAAACTTAAAGACGGTGAATATCAAATGTACCCTAATGCTTATTGGAATGGAGGCTATTCTATTTAATTGTAATGAAAGGGAATAGGATCCATTTTGGATTGGAAAATATCCAATTCATGGTTAAGATTTCTTTTTAGAAATCTTAAAGCTACAAATGGAACATCTGTCCCACTAATAAAATAATAATAATAAAAAAATATTATTTTATATTTAAAAAAATATAAAATAAAATAATAATAAAAAAGGGTGGTTGGCCACCCCATTGGGGGTGGCTGAACCACCCGCAAGGGCCAAATCTATAATTTTTTTTTTTTTTTTAAATTTGTTTAGCCCTTGGGGATGGTCCGGTGGCTTCAACCACCCCAGACAGCCAGTCTAGGGTGGCTAAAGCCACCCCTAGGTCTGGGGTGGTCTGGCCACCTCCAAGGGCCAAATCTAAAAAAAAAAAAAAAAAAAAAAAGGTTTTGTTTGGGCCCTTCGATTATTTTATTTTATATATTTTTTAATATTAAATAATATTTTATTATTATTTTTTGTTTATGGGACATGTGTCTCATTTGTGGCTTTTATAATTTCTAAGAAGAAATCATAACCATATACTGAATATTTTTGGACTAGAGAGGATCCTATTCCAAAAGAAAGCCCACAATTTTGTCTTTTAACTTAATTTTGATTGCCTACATAAATAACTCAAAAGAAGGGAGGACTACTGAAATGGAGGCTTATATTCCCCACCGGCTAGATAAACAAGCAGCCCAATATCCATACAACCCAAGCCGAATTTTTGGGCCACATAGGGTTGGCAAGCCCAATAGGTACTTGACTTGAGGCAACAAAATTCCCATGATTGTGAACCACAAATCACTCTCCTAAAGAAGGAAATGAGCGTCCACCCAAGAGGAGTCACCTAAAATTAGGTTATTTCACCAAAGGTAAGGATATTGATAAAGACGGTGAATAGAGAATGTTACTCCCAACGTGATCAAGGGATCATCAATCAACCAAATAAATTACTAATATTTTTGCCTTACCAAGACATCCAATAAGACCAAGACAACATCTATATAAGGTGTATTTTATGGCCTTAAACATTAGAGGTGTCATCATCATTGCCCTCTCCCCTTCTCGGCGCGTCACTCCGACTTTGGTTATCTTGCAAAGATCTCAAATCGACGACTAAACATGAATAGTCACTGGTTGATTTTCTGCATCAACACTTTTAAATTTTAAATTTTAGATTGGCTTAAGTGGCATGTGAGTGAGAGGTGAAAGAAATGATATTGATTTTAAGAAACTAGCGTAGTTTTAGGGATTTGAATTTCCAATTAGGTAGGTTTTGAGCTGTACCATCAATTGATGATTTATTAGTTTGATTTTTGAAAGACCATAGGATTAGGTTTGCGTGAATCATAGAGGAGTCGGTTTTTGAAAGACCATAATGTTAATTATTTTTCTTGACATAATAAAAAGAGACATGATAAATACACAACTTTTTGGCATAACTTTGACCAAACTTTTCTCTTATTTTTTATTTAAAAAAAATAAAAATTCTGAAGCAATAATATCATATGTGGTCCTTTTTTTATTTGGTATTTTAAAAAATAAAAAATAAAAAATAGGTATTTTTCTTCATAAAAATGGTCATTTTTTTTTATATAAAAAAATGGTGATTATTATGAAGAAAAAGACCATTTTTTTTTTAAAAAAAGGACCACATAGAATGTTATTGCTTAAGAATTTTATTTTTTATTTTATTTTTTTTTTAAATAACCACATAAGAGAAAAGCTGGACCAAAATTGTACTAAAAATTTGTGCCTTTATCATTTCTCTAATCAAAATGTTCCCATCAGTGAGATGTGAGACAATCAAAGAGAGCTCTTTTGAACGTAATGGTCAAGTAACAAGGCATGCCCTTTTTTTTTATAAAAAAAAAAAAAAAAAATTGGCACTTTTATTAAAACATAAAGACAAAGCATCTCGATCAACAAGTTGATAGGAAATCAAGGGTTTTTATTGATTAAAAATTAAAAAATAAAATGAAAAAGGGATAAATTGATTGCTTTGAAGGAATCGAACCTCCAATTAATCAGTTTGAAAGGGATCAACCTCCAATTGCCTTGGGGCAAATTATGTGTATTCTTCCATGAATTGCCATACGACATCCACATTGACTTCATAGGACAAAGCATGACGCATTTAGGTAAGAAAATCTAGCATATTAAACAAATAGCCTATTATGGAAATAAAATAGAATATACTAATACTAATTAAGGAAATAAAATATAAGATTTCTAACATTCTCCGACCCTCAAAACAACATTGATCTCAAGGTTGATTATTATTGAAATATGTCTCCAATCCCGTCCCCGATCTCATGATGGCCACCATGTCTTCACTAAATGTAGTGACTTAGGAATGAAGTGCGAGAGAAGATGAATAAGAGGAAAATTTACAATATTTCTCATTTGAGTAGGAGACCTTTGAAAAATTTGGACTTAGCATTAACTTTCTGAGGCACGTCGTGGTCTAATTTGGAGCAAGCACTTTGTTGTAGTAAGTGGCCTTTGTTGTGTCAATTCCTTTCCCATAAAGTCTTGCCAAATCAAATCATAGCTTGCTTCATTAGATTGTAGATATAATATTGTTGGAAATGATATTCAAAACTCCAATTGATTGGATAATGTTTTTTTTTTTTTTTTTGAAAGAAATTCATTCCAATTTCATTGATAATAAACACGAGCATAAAGCTCTTACATCGCAGGAGCACAAAGCCCTAAAAATGCAAATTATAGCCGAAGCTATAAGGACACAACATCACCTAAAACCTCCGCTAACCTATGATTAGTTTTCAATTGAAATAACAGATCTGCATAAGACAGACGCAATCCAATGCATAGGTAGCGCAAATTCCTCCTTGACCCAAAAGCCAGGATGAAGTTCACGTCCACAACTTGAAGGTTTGGACTAAAATTCACATCCACGACCTAAAAAATCTGGACCAAAGTTCAGTTCACATCCAAGCAGACAGATCCAGTGGCCAAGTCTTATTACAAAACAGAAGTAAGAAAACCGAAATAAAACGTGGGTGAACCAAAGAGGCAGGGCATTATTACAAGTAAATAACAGGAATGAAATGCATACAGGGACAAAACATGAACAAAGACAATACAAGGAAAATAAAACAAACAGGAACAGGCACACGCAGCGTGGATGCCGATTGTGCACTCGCCGGAAACCGACACCGGAAGGGAACGATAAAAGCTCGATGCGGTGGGAACGCGGAAAAAGCCCAAAACAGTGGACGGAGGGTGGCGAAACCGATCGCCAGCTGGCCGAAAAACCATCGCAGCAGGGGACGTTGAAGCTCATCGCTGGAGGGGCATGAGGAAAGACCGAATATCGGACGGTGAGCGGCAGAGCCGGCGAAGGAGATCGGTGGCGAACACAAAACAAAACAGGGGGGAGTTTGAAAGAAACCCCCAAAATCAGCACCCACACCGAGTGGCACACAAGCAAGGCTACAAGAACCTCACACAAAAAACATAGCAAAAAAACAGAAAGGAAAGGAGTAGAAAACAACCAGAGAACCCCGCCAAGGACAAAAGCGGAACAAAGAGGAAGCGGTGGCAGAGAAAGGGTAGGGAGGAGGCAACCTGGGCCAGGGACATCAAGCAAACTACTGGCACCCGGTGCAAGGGCAGGCGAGGGGGAGGAGGGAGGCAACAAACGGCCATCCCTCCTCCCCTCACCATGGGGGAGGGGGCTTACCTGAGGCTGCGGCGCTAGAGAGAAAGTGAGAAAACCCTAAGGTCGTGAGACAAAAATAAATTATTAAAATAAGAAGACAGGGAAGGAGAATTGAAGGAGGTATCGATGCCCATGCAAGAAATTAAGCACTGCATTTGTTTAAAATAGGTTGAAACTATCTAGTTGTTGATTGGATAATGTTTTGATTATTATTATAGAACAATAAACATATACACTTATATTATTAATCGCCTAGATGGTTACGATTAACGATTTTAGCCAATAACCGTTAACCGTAACCATTTTTTTATCGCTAACTTTGCGGCATGAGTATTTTTGTAAAAGAAAGATTAAACTCTGTTTGTTTTGTTGGGTGTGAATATTTAATTTGGGGTTTGGAGAATTGAGTGATGTGAATTTTGAAATAGAGGAAAGTCCACATATCCCCTCAAACTACCATCTAATTAATAATGTCCTTCCAAAATTTTAATTATGATAATGTCCCACAAACTATTAAAACATTGTCAATGTCCATCAAAGGTTAGCAAAAAAATAAAAATGCCCTTATAAATTTCTTAATACGACAAAAATACTCTTATAAATTCGAAAAAAAAAAAAAACAAAAAACAAAAAACAAAAAACAAAAAATTTAATTTTTTTTAAAAGAGAAAATTTTAATTTAAAAAAACGACTTTTTAAAAAAACCATAAATACCATTGACTTGTTAAAAACTCCAAGACTGAAATCTTCTTGTTATGTAGGTCGCGTGCTATGCGCGTGGCTTGTTGGGCGTGGGGTAGATGCCCTGTAATTTAAGGATGCCCAAGTCTTTTAAGTGGGCCCGTTGATGGACATTAGTCGTAGGCCTTGAGCAGTGTATCTACAGGCTACACCCAGCAATGCGCGTGGCTTGTTGGGCGTGGGGTAGATGCCCTGTAATTTAAGGATGCCCAAGTCTTTTAAGTGGGCCCGTTGATGGACATTGGTCGTAGACCTTGAGCAGTGTATCAACTGATCTAGACTACACTCGTTAAAAAAAAAAAAAAAGACTCATTGAAGAGAACATAGTAGGAGGGCCATACACTCAAGCAATGACGGACCGGGGGGACCGGGGTGGCCCTGGTCCCCCAAATCACAAGAAAAAAAAAATTTAGGCAAAAAAAAAACAAAAAAATTAAGGTAAAAATAATAATAATAATAATGTTTTACAGTCACGCTTGAATTTTATATAAAATTAGTGGATTATAGCTTAAATATTTAATCTGTTTTATTAAATAATCAAGTTTTATACTTATGTTTAACATTTATAGGTAATAATTTTTGACACGGCTCGTAAATTTGTCTAAAACAAAATGGATACAAATTTTTTCTAAACCAGTTTGGAAGAAATTTTCTCCAATCTATTTCAATAAGTAACAAGTGTCATTCAACATTTTTGGGTTTCTAAAAAATTAATATTTATGTTCCTAGTATAGTAGAAATGACAGTTAAAAATATTAAATAAAATATTTGAGAGATGACACTTGTCACTTGGAAGTAAGTTGGGGAAAATTTGTCCAAACAAAATTAGCTAGATTGAAAGACTTGAACTCTTTAATTACATGGCTCAGATTATGATTGATTATCTGAACATGACACACAAACACAAATTTGGAACTATAAACACAAATGCTTATGTGGTTATTGGCAATGTCTGCATCCGCATCGATATGATACGATTATTACTTTTAGGTATATCCTCATTCGCACTGTTTTATTATTCACTATGTCGTCCACCATCCAAACTTGGGTATTCCTACAGGGAGTCCCTGCCCCTTCTTCCACAAAACCAGATCGGCCTTTAACTCCCTTCCTAGACTCACCGCCAAAAAAACCCACCGAAACCTTCCCTGACGGAAGACAAGCCATGTCCATTGAAGATCTCGAAGAGAAAAGAGACCCTTGTAGCATAAAATTGCATCAGCAAAGAACAACCCTAGATAGAAGAGTACAACAACATTAATGATACCTAGAATAATGGAATAAGCTTGTTCATGTTTAAGAAGCTAGGGTTTAATTTTGAAGATTTTCCTTAAAAATTTCATTTAATAAAGTCACTACAAAGAAGTATCAAGCCATTCAAACCACTAAAAATTTGTAATTATCTCATTAATGGGCCCTAGAAAATGTTAGGCTTACAAACAAATTTTTTACAATATGATTGGGTTTCTCAAAAGTTAAATTTATCTAATTTCCAACCACATTGTGTCATATCATGTTATAAAAGTTTTTTGTGTAAAATTTATTTGTAAACCGAACATTCTTCAAATGGGCCGTTGTTTCCTTTTTCTAAGCTAATTTAGACCAACCAATTAAACTTGCACAGTCTAGCCCATTACTTTGGTCTTGTTTATGGACTTTCCTAGGCCTAGGGCATGAGATCTTACATTTACTTTTGGACAAATTAGTTGTAGGAAATTTTTTGGAAAAGTCCGTGTACATTCTTCAAATTACTATCAAATTGATAATATCCCCCCAAAATTTTCAATTGAGACAATGTGCTTCCAAACTACCAAAAAATAGACAATGTCCCCATAGGGCTAGCAAAAAGATAAAAACGACCTACATTTTTGTCATAAGACTTTTTACTCCTATAAATTCGAAAAAAAAAAAAAAAAATCTTTAAAAAAATCAATTTTTTTTTTTTTTTAAAAAAATTTCCATCCCTTTTTCTCTCTCTTTATTTTTTATACTTTTTTTAAAGTTTTAGTTTAAGTTTTTTTTGTTTCTA
>NC_081543.1:7135354-7152121 GCF_901000735.1 Corylus avellana
AAGAAACAAAACTTTAGGGGTATTTAGTATTTAACCCTAAATAAAAACAAGTAATGGATGAATCTATATAAGTTATTCATATGTCTCCAATGTTGCCACACATGACAATCAGCATCCATATATCATGTATACAAAGGTGTAGAATAAGAGGGAGACCCACATTTCAAAACCATGAATTCAAATGATACCCATCTAGCAATATCTTAAAACTTGGGGAGTAGTTACAAAATTTATGTTGAGTTCCCTTTGAGTTTGTAATATGCATAACATACTAATTATTGTGAAAAAAAAAAATTGGTATAGACAGAAAATTGAAAAAAAAAAAAAAAAAAAAGGACAGATCTGTCTTCCTGCCATCTCTTCTATCTTGAAAAGTATTAGTAGTAGTCAAAGTGGCATCCATCATAGCCTGTCCACAGAAATAAGTAGGATTAGTTTTGTGAAATCCAGCATGAGATAAAATACGTTAACCATTGGACAATTTTAACCTTTAAAATTCTACTTTTTAAAAAATATTTTTTTAGCTGTACTTTGAAAACGCTAATTTTTACGTTTTTAAATCGTAATTTTTTTTAAAAAGACAAATTTAATTTAAAATTATATTTTTAGTTTATGAAATTGCAATACCAAACACGCTCTAATTAATAAAATGAATTGAACTTTTTTTATAGAAATGATAAGACTTTGAAGTAAACTCACTTGGATCAACTGTGACGAGCATGGCTGTCCCACCGAACTCGCACGTGCCACCAGCCACTCTGGTCCTCTGCCAGTAGCTATTGAAAGCGAATGAAGCGTGTGCAAACAAAGTGTTGGGGTGAAAGCAGGACCCATCGGGCTGAATTGAAGCGCAATCAGCTCCAGACCAACAAGCATAGTCCATTGCTTCCTGAATGATTGGGTCAGGCACTGATGGCTTAGCCACACACCAAAGGGCTGTGTTTGGGGCCTTGTTCGGAGGTGGCGGCACGGTCGGTGGCGGAAACACCACCGGTGGTTCAAACACCGGTGGGCTCGGAACAAAAATAGTAGGAGACGGAACATACGAAGGTGGGCTTGGAACAAACCCAGTACTAGGAGATGGAACATACGAAGGCGGGCTTGGGACGTAGCTTGGCGGGCTGGGCTCATAGTAAGGTGGGCTGAACGTGGACCCGGGTGGGGTTGGAATGTATACAAAGGGACTAGGTACAACTTCTGGTGGGCCAGGAAGAGTTGTAGGTGGGCCTGGAATGGTGGTGGTTGGGCTTGGAGGTGGGATTGGAAGAGCTGGTGGGAGATAGAATGGTGATGAGGGTGTGTATCCTACAGGGCCTGGAATGGCTGTAGAAGGAGGTTGTGGGGTATTGGGTGGATAAAGGCAATATGGAGAAGGAGGAGCATTTTCAGGCATGGGCATTGGACCTAGGGACTCAAATGGTGGCAAAGAAAATGGTGAACTCAAACTGTAGGTTTGGGTGCTTAAAGAATTCAGCAAGGGGTCAAGAATGCCCAACTTTCTTCTAACTTTCAACTTCTTTGTGGTTTTGATGATTGGAGTACTTCTGGGATGTCTTGGAAGTCTGGATTGTTGCACTGATCTTCTTGCTTCTGCTTAGAAAAAAAATTGAGAGTTTTGTCAACTGATCATGTGACAAATGTGATCATATATGTGCTTCATTCTTACAATTATCATAAACTTGTAATGCACAATTTAAAATATATATTTACAAGTATACAGTAGCTGCATAACCCATATCCTTATTTTTTTATTTTTTATTTTTTATTCTGATGAATACAAAGGGAAAGGGCTAAGAGAGAGGGGGAAGAGGCATAATTCATATATTATCTACAACAACAGAAGTTCTTTCAATTCTGCAGCTACCTATTCTGTCATTCTGTCATGGCTCTGCTGGATTAAACATATGGTTTTCTATACTTCCTTCCTACTTAAGCAAAGGAAAGGTTGTTTGTAACCTTTACTTCACACATCGAAAAAATCATATATTTTCTGATGACGTGGAAATTGTGTCTTGAATTATTCAGCTGATGAGATACTCTTTTCCCAGCAAGTAAAATTGCCTAAATTTTGAGTAGTCTAAAGTAGTTTTGTAGTAGGACGAGTGAATTCTATAATTAAATAAATTGTAAAAAAGATGTTGAAATATGTAGTGGGAATAATTCTATATATCTCTTTACTCTAAGTAACCATGCACACATAAGAGGCTTACCACAATGAGTGAAGAAAATGCAGGCTGCAATAGTTATATAGAGAAGTAGTAAAAAGCAAACTCTCATCATGTTGTAGCCTGATCTGCAGCTTCTTTCCATGACTTCCTATGATCCCACAACAAGCACTCAAAGGCCCCAAGGCAGCACAAAGGGGTTGTGTATTTATATATATATATACACAGAGAGAGAGAGAGAGAGAGAGAGAGAGAGAGAGAGAGGCCAAGCTAGGCAGTGTAGGAGATGGAGCCCTAGAAGTAGCAAGAAAAGCAAGGGCATGGGGGACAAGTGGCCATAAAGATTTATTCTTTAGCAGCTCAACTTTGGCATACAGTCACTTTGCTTAGAGAGATATAATCGAATAGTAACACAAAAAAAGACGGAAAAAGGTGCAAGAGAAGGTGTGTTTTATGGGAAGTTGTTCACCTCCTGTGCAGATTATCATCTTTTGCCTAATTATATATTTTTGCATGCACTCGGCATATATGCTTGCTTGGTGCTTGAAAAAACGAAAGCAGGGTTTTTTTGGGGCCTTTTGTTTTGCTTGCTTTCTACTCAAAGCTCTCTCTTTTTCTCTCATATTGGAGGAGAGCCAAACCAAGATCCTTGTCGTATACCTCTAGTGCTCTTGATTCATGGTGTATGGTAGCCATGTATATTGTAACCTATTTGTTATTATAATTAGATGCTGACTAGGAATTTCATTTTTTTTTTACAAGTTTTACTCTAAAGGTGGTAGCTTTCGCTACCAATCACATATTCAAAAGTGCATATGTCAAGGCACCAAATTTTCCTTTTTTCTTTTGGATGATTCTAGGAGTGGAGATTTATCTAAGAATTTAAAGAAAAAAAAAAAATAGTACGTAAATGGTTTGTGTTGTATTTATTTAATTATTTATTTTTTTGTGGGTTGACATAGTCATTTAGGGCATAGGGCATGATTGGTACATGGAATAAACGTCTGGAATTGAATGTTCATATAGAATAACTATTATTTTGTTTGGTTGTACACCATTATTAAGAATAACTATTCCCATATATGAAAATAGCTATTTTCTTACAAAGAAAAATACATATTTCTCTAAAAAATTAAAAAGAATAATAATTCCTTGATGAATAGAATGGGGTTTCTGTGGCGTCCCACATCGCCTTGGTATAGAGATAGAGATGTGCTTATATGTATACTTACCCCCTTAATGACAACAACATGTTTTAAAGCCGTGATGATCATCTGCAATTAAACGTACTTCTGCGAGGGTGGGGTGGGGTGTTAAGTTTCCACAAAAACCCATTAACTTAGTTTTCTTTTTAATACAAACCTAATTAAAAATAAAAAATAAATAAATAAATAAATAAATTACGTACAAAACATTTTATGGGCGGGCAGCCGGCCACCCTAGCAACCATAGGTGTCATTGGATTTCTATAGAATCATATACGCCTTTTAATCTAAACTTCACATACGAAAGTAACGAGACAAATGAAGCAGTTTTGTATGCATAAAATGAATTACTTTTGGTTATGGTTGCATCTTGGAGAGACAAAATTAAATTGCAGTTCTCTATGCCATTTGTCATGGAAAGGGTTTAGAGTGGGATACAATTTTACAGAGTTAACAACTACATATTTATTTAGACAAATTATTTCTCCACCACGAGGGGATCCGGGACTGGTGCGACCACCCTTTGGTTCTGCCTTGGGTGGCCAGCCACCAAAGAATTTCTTTCAAGTGTCTTTTTTTTGTAAAAAAAAAACTTAAAATTTTTTTAAATTATTATTATTATTATTTTTTGGGTATTTTAGTAATTTTGATACAATTTCAATGAAAGTATATGTATTGTCACCAAATTAAGAAATACGAATAGCAATTTCGGGTATTTTGGGTGTATAATGGGTTGAGCCAATTTTTTCGACCACCCGAAAAACAGCCAAGGTAGCCGGCCACCCCTTTTCCAATAAAAAATTTCCTTTTTTTTTTTTAAAAAAAAAATATATTTTTGTAATGTTTTTAATTAATTAATTAATTTTTTATTTTTAATTAGGTATATGAATACGTGTCGAGTTTTTAGGGGCGCTGACGTGGATTTTCATCAAATTATGGACGGAAGTTAGATGGAGGTACCATCTTTGTCTTTATTAATAACCAAGGTACCACCTGTGATAAAAACTAAAACCTAAAAGGCAAAAAATAAAGTTGTTAAACCACATAGGGTCAAATATATTTAACCCTAAAAAAATAACATAAAATAAAAGAGTGCAATTATGTTTTATTGCTAGAGACGCTTAAGTAGAAAAATTCCTTATAGGTGTTAAACTTTGGTTAAAACACCAAGTAGGAATGATTAGAAAACTTAAAGACGGTGAATATCAAATGTACCCTAATGCTTATTGGAATGGAGGCTATTCTATTTAATTGTAATGAAAGGGAATAGGATCCATTTTGGATTGGAAAATATCCAATTCATGGTTAAGATTTCTTTTTAGAAATCTTAAAGCTACAAATGGAACATCTGTCCCACTAATAAAATAATAATAATAAAAAAATATTATTTTATATTTAAAAAAATATAAAATAAAATAATAATAAAAAAGGGTGGTTGGCCACCCCATTGGGGGTGGCTGAACCACCCGCAAGGGCCAAATCTATAATTTTTTTTTTTTTTTTAAATTTGTTTAGCCCTTGGGGATGGTCCGGTGGCTTCAACCACCCCAGACAGCCAGTCTAGGGTGGCTAAAGCCACCCCTAGGCCCAGTGGGGGTGGTCTGGCCACCTCCAAGGGCCAAATCTAAAAAAAAAAAAAAAAAAAAAAAAGGGTTTTGTTTGGCCCTTCGATTATTTTATTTTATATATTTTTTAATATTAAATAATATTTTATTATTATTTTTTGTTTGTGGGACAGGTGTCTCATTTGTGGCTTTTATAATTTCTAAGAAGAAATCCTAACTATAAACTGAATATTTTTGGACTAGAAAGGATCCTATTCCAAATGAAAGCCCACAATTTTGTCTTTTAACTTAATTTTGATTGCCTACATAAATAACTCAAGAGAAGGGAGGACTACTGAAATGGAGGCTTATATTCCCCACCGGCTAGATAAACAAGCAGCCCAATATCCATACAACCCAAGCCGAATTTTTGGGCCACATAGGGTTGGCAAGCCCAATAGGTACTTGACTTGAGGCAACAAAATTCCCATGACTGTGAACCACAAATCACTCTCCTAAAGAAGGAAATGAGCGTCCACCCAACAGGAGTCACCTAAAATTAGGTTATTTCACCAAAGGTAAGGATATTGATAAAGACGGTGAATAGAGAATGTTACTCCCAACGTGATCAAGGGATCATCAATCAACCAAATAAATTACTAATATTTTTGCCTTACCAAGACATCCAATAAGACCAAGACAACATCTATATAAGGTGTATTTTATGGCCTTAAACATTAGAGGTGTCATCATCATTGCCCTCTCCCCTTCTCGGCGCGTCACTCCGACTTTGGTTATCTTGCAAAGATCTCAAATCGACGACTAAACATGAATAGTCACTGGTTGATTTTCTGCATCAACACTTTTAAATTTTAAATTTTAGATTGGCTTAAGTGGCATGTGAGTGAGAGGTGAAAGAAATGATATTGATTTTAAGAAACTAGCGTAGTTTTAGGGATTTGAATTTCCAATTAGGTAGGTTTTGAGCTGTACCATCAATTGATGATTTATTAGTTTGATTTTTGAAAGACCATAGGATTAGGTTTGCGTGAATCATAGAGGAGTCGGTTTTTGAAAGACCATAATGTTAATTATTTTTCTTGACATAATAAAAAGAGACATGATAAATACACAACTTTTTGGCATAACTTTGACCAAACTTTTCTCTTATTTTTTATTTAAAAAAAATAAAAATTCTGAAGCAATAATATCATATGTGGTCCTTTTTTTATTTGGTATTTTAAAAAATAAAAAATAAAAAATAGGTATTTTTCTTCATAAAAATGGTCATTTTTTTTTATATAAAAAAATGGTGATTATTATGAAGAAAAAGACCATTTTTTTTTTAAAAAAAGGACCACATAGAATGTTATTGCTTAAGAATTTTATTTTTTATTTTATTTTTTTTTTAAATAACCACATAAGAGAAAAGCTGGACCAAAATTGTACTAAAAATTTGTGCCTTTATCATTTCTCTAATCAAAATGTTCCCATCAGTGAGATGTGAGACAATCAAAGAGAGCTCTTTTGAACGTAATGGTCAAGTAACAAGGCATGCCCTTTTTTTTTATAAAAAAAAAAAAAAAAAATTGGCACTTTTATTAAAACATAAAGACAAAGCATCTCGATCAACAAGTTGATAGGAAATCAAGGGTTTTTATTGATTAAAAATTAAAAAATAAAAATGAAAAAGGGATAAATTGATTGCTTTGAAGGAATCGAACCTCCAATTAATCAGTTTGAAAGGGATCAACCTCCAATTGCCTTGGGGCAAATTATGTGTATTCTTCCATGAATTGCCATACGACATCCACATTGACTTCATAGGATAAAGCATGACGCATTTAGGTAAGAAAATCTAGGGTTTAGCCTATTAAACAAATAGCCTATTATGGAAATAAAATAGAATATACTAATACTAATACTAATTAAGGAAATAAAATATAAGATTTCTAACATTCTCCGACCCTTAAAACAACATTGATCTCAAGGTTGATTATTAATGAAATATGTCTCCAATCCCGTCCTCGATCTCATGATGGCCACCATGTCTTCACTAAATGTAGTGACTTAGGAATGAAGCACGAGAGAAGATGAATAAAAGGAAAATTTACAATATTTCTCATTTGAGTAGGAGACCTTTGAAAAATTTGGACTTAGCATTAACTTTCTGAGGCACGTCGTGGTCTAATTTGGAGCAAGCACTTTGTTGTAGTAAGTGGCCTTTGTTGTGTCAATTCCTTTCCCATAAAATCTTGCCAAATCAAATCATAGCTAGCTTCATTAGATTGTAGATATAATATTATAGAACAATAGACATATAATATTATTATTATAGAACAATAGACATATACACTTATATTATTAATCGCCTAGACGGTTATGATTAACGATTTTAGCCAATAACCATTAACCGTAACCATTTTTTCATCACTAACTTTGCGGCATGAGTGTTTTTGTAAAAGAAAGATTAAACTCTATTTGTTCTGTTGGGCGTGAATATTTAATTTGGGGTTTGGAGAATTGAATGATGTGAATTTTAAAATAGAGGAAAGTCCACGTATCCTCTCAAATTATCATCTAATTGATAATGTCCCCCTAAAATTTTAATTGTGACAATGTTTCCTAAATTATTAAAACATTGTCAATGTCCATCAAAGGTTAGCAAAAAAATAAAAAAATGCCCTTATAAATTTCTTAATATGACAAAAATACTCCTATAAATTCGAAAAAAATAAAACAAAAAAACAAAAAACAAAAAATTTAATTTTTTTTAAAAGCAAAAATTTTAATTTAAAAAAAAACGAATATTAAAAAAAAACGACTTTTTTTTTAAAAAACATAATTATCATTGACTTGTTAAAAACTCCAAGACTGAAGTCTTCTTGTTATGTAGGTCGCGTGCTATGCGCGTGGCTTGTTGGGCGTGGGGTAGATGCCCTGTAATTTAAGGATGCCCAAGTCTTTTAAGTGGGCCCGTTGATGGACATTAGTCGTAGGCCTTGAGCAGTGTATCTACAGGCTACACCCAGCAATGCGCGTGGCTTGTTGGGCGTGGGGTAGATGCCCTGTAATTGAAGGATGCCCAAGTCTTTTAAGTGGGCCCGTTGATGGACATTGGTCGTAGACCTTGAGCAGTGTATCGACTGATCTAGACTACACTCGTTAAAAAAAAAAAAAAAAGACTCATTGAAGAGACAACATAATAGGAGGGCCATACACTCAAGCAATGACGGACCGGGGGCACCGGGGTGGCCCTGGTCCCCCAAATCACAAGAAAAAAAAAATTGAGGCAAAAAAAAACAAAAAAATTAAGGTAAAAAAAAAATAATAATAATAATGTTTTACAGTCACGCTTGAATTTTATATAAAATTAGTGGATTATAGCTTAAATATTTAATCTGTTTTATTAAATAATCAAGTTTTATACTTATGTTTAACATTTATAGGTAATAATTTTTGACACGGCTCGTAAATTTGTCTAAAACAAAATGGATACAAATTTTTTCTAAACCAGTTTGGAAGAAATTTTCTCCAATCTATTTCAATAAGTAACAAGTGTCATTCAACATTTTTGGGTTTCTAAAAAATTAATATTTATGTTCCTAGTATAGTAGAAATGACAGTTAAAAATATTAAATAAAATATTTGAGAGATGACACTTGTCACTTGAAAGTAGGTTGGAGGAAATTTGTCCAAACAAAATTAGCTAAATTGAAAGACTTGAACTCTTTAATTACATGGCTCAGATTATGATTGATTATCTGAACATGACACACAAACACAAATTTGGAACTATAAACACAAATGCGTATGTGGTTATTGACAATGTCTGCATCCACATCGATATGATACGATTATTACTTTTAGGTATATCTTCATTCGCACTGTTTTATTATTCACTATGTCGTCCACCATCCAAACTTGGGTATTCCTACAGGGAGTCCCTGCCCCTTCTTCCACAAAACCAGATCGGCCTTTAACTCCCTTCCTAGACTCACCGCCAAAAAAACCCACCGAAACCTTCCCTGACGGAAGACAAGCCATGTCCATTGAAGATCTCGAAGAGAAAAGAGACCCTTGTAGCATAAAATTGCTTCAGCAAAGAGCAACCCTAGATAGAAGAGTACAACAACATTAATGATACCTAGAATAATGGAATAAACTTGTTCATGTTTAAGAAGCTAGGGTTTAATTTTGAAGATTTTCCTTAAAAATTTCATTTAATAAAGTCACTACAAAGAAGTACTCATGCCCATAGTATCAAACCATTCAAACCACTAAAAATTTGTAATTATCTCATTAATGGGCCCTAGAAAATGTTAGGCTTACAAACAAATTTTACAAAAAAAATTTTACAATATGATTGAGTTTTTCAAAAGTTAAATTTATCTAATTTCCAACCATATTGTGTCATATCATGTTATAAAAGTTTTTTTTGTAAAATTTATTTGTAAACCCAACATTCTTCAAATGGGCCGTTGTTTCCTTTTTCTAAGCTAATTTAGACCAACCAATTAAACTTGCACAGTCTAAGCCCATTACTTTGGTCTTGTTTATGGACTTTCCTAGGCCTAGGGCATGAGATCTTACATTTACTTTTGGACAAATTAGTTGTAGGAATTTTTTTGGAAAAGTCCGTGTACATTCTTCAAATTACTATCAAATTGATAATATCCCCCCAAAATTCTCAATTGAGACAATGTGCTTCCAAACTACCAAAAAATAGACAATGTCCTCATAGGGCTAGCAAAAAGATAAAAACGACCTACATTTTTTTCATAAGACTTTTTACTCTTATAAATTCGAAAAAAAAAAAAAAAAAAATCTTTAACAAAATCAATTTTTTTTTAAAAAAAAAATTTCCATCCCTTTTTCTCTCTCTTGATTTTTTATACTTTTTTTTTTAAGTTTTAGTTTAAGTTTTTTTTGTTTCTAAATTTAAATTTAAATTTTATTAAGAGTATTTTCGTCATTAAGAGGCACAATGACAATTTTCGCTAGTTTTGAGGGGCATTGTTGCAATTGAAAGTTTGGGGGGAAGACATTGTGAATTGGGTGGTAATTTGAGGGGGGAGGGGGTATGTAGACTTTCCTCAATTTTTTATTTTTATTTTTATTTTTAATTCATTCTCTTAAAGTATTATGTGATCCTTAACATGTGAGAAGCTAACACATGTTTTTATAATTGTATATGTTTCTCATATGCTTTTTTCATAGCATTAGTTAAAAAAAAAAAAAAAAGTGTTTCTCACATACTCAAGAAACATGTAAGACTTGAGAGAGGCTCTGCCCTCTCTCTAGAACTCTCTTTCTCTCTCTTCTTCTAGGCAACATCAAAGAAGAAATCATAGAGAAAGGAAGATCTAGATCTCGATCTTCTCTCATCCCCTTTTCTGGTAGCAGTACTCGGTATTTTCTCTATGGTCTATTCGAGTCTCCGTTTCTGGCGGGTGTGTTTTAGATCTAGTTTGTGGATCTAGATTTAGATATATTTCTTTCAAATTTAGATATGATCATCTTCATCAGTCAAAGCGTGTCTTTCTATGAATGTCTACGATGTCGTGCTCCTCTACTGCTGCTTATATGGATTTTTTGTTTTGTTTGTTTTTTTTTTTTTGAGTTTTTACTTCTGATTTAGGGTAATTCGAGGAACCTATAAGCAAAAACTCAAAAACTCAACCAACTTGGTATCAAAGCCCATAACAATCAAACCCTATCAAAACCTATCGCTCGTAACAATCCTGGGCCTCCTAAATTTAGGGTAATTCGTGGGACTCTAAACCTCCCAAAACAACTACTAGAGTTAAATATTAAACTTCTCATAATATCTTCAAACTTTTTTTTTTTTTTTGGTAATAATTTCTTGTTTGCTTTATTCATAACATAATGACCTTTAAATAGGCAAACTATTGCAATATTTTCTGGGGTTGAGTCATTAGCTCTTATTAGAATATAAACTATGGCTGCATCATCATAACTCTTACATGAAATAAAATAGAGACAATATCAAATATAAATACAATAAAATATTCTACCGTATATTTTAATATATCATAATATTAATAAATGTTCCGCATAAACTTCATTCTCGTAACATACTTGTTTTCGTTGGTAGCAGACGACCGTCGCCATAGGTAGTAATAGGTTGAGAGAAAGCAGTCGTTTCTGTGGACCCCGAGTGTGACCTTCAATGGGTTGTGCGAGTGCGAGTGAGAGTGAGAGTGAGAGGGACAGAGAGTGGCTGAGAGGTGTAGGGAAAGTGGGAAACAATGCATATATATGCTACTCAAAACGTGGTTTTTTTTTTTAATTTTTTTTTTCTTTTGATATATATGCTACTCAAAACATCGTTGTTTTGAGTATATAAAAATGGCACCATTTTGAGTAATGAACAATTATCAATAAGGTATAATATTCAAAACGGCATCATTTTGACATATCAAAACAACGTCGTTTTGAAAAACGGTAAACACGGTAATGTCGGGTCAGTGTCGGTCGAAAACCGACTTCACAAAATTTACTTCTGCCTACCGCACCGACAACGTCAGAATAGGGAAAACCTTGCTGCCTCCCATCTGTCATCTATGCGGTCACGGGTGGCGCTTGGTCAATAGGTGGCGCTCAGTGAAATTGCACAGCCCTAGTGATGATTTGTATGGTTCGAGAATATATAAAAAAATTTTGAAACGAAAAAAAAAATAATCAAATCATACAACTATCAGCTATGACAATATCAAGAGGGAATACATGTCATTCTTCCATTCAAATTTTTGAGGCTGGGCATAAATATATAATGTATGCGATATCTTGCTTAATGAAACAAACATGTAACATGTTATTTTCCTTGAGAGGGTAATGGCGTGGCTCATAATATTGCAAAACTGGCTCTTCAGGTCAATCAAGAGATACTATGGACTGATAACTTCCCAATTAGCATTTGGGACTTTGTAACACACTGAGCAAGGCTCTTTTTAAGATTTGAATCTACTTCCCTTGTTATAATAATAATAATATCCACCTTCAACGTACCCTCTTTACTCTCTTAGGACAGCCTTGGCAATATAGAATTGCTAGATCATGAATTTAATTAATTTGTGTAGTTGGGGTTTTCTTTCTCATTAATTTTAGCTTCAATTAAGCACCCCTAGAACAAAGGTTCTTTACTCTTTTATATTATATAAAGTGCTTTTGATATTATGCTAGGTTCTCTAATTTCTTATCCTTCAAATCAAATCTTGATTCCACACATCTCTACTTGACCCGTTGGTTCAGCATATTCTAATGCTAGAAACATAAGATCTTTAGACAAAGAGTAATGCTAGAAGCTCATAAATCATATTTTTATCTCACAATTATTACACAATATTGATATGTCAGTCCCAACAAATCTCCAGATCAATCTTTATTAAAAAAAATTGGGGAAACTTCAGTTATAATCTCTTGAATTGTCTCTCATTTTGCAATGTCCTTCATAAAGTTTAAAACCCCCCAATTTAGTATATCGAACTTTTAATTTTTTTTCAATGTCTTCTATCTGTTAAGATTTTTTGTTACATCCCAACAAAATTTTCAAAATACTCGTGATTTTTTTTTTAAAAAAAAAAATTTTAGAAAAAATATTTAAAATTTTTGTAAATACTGTTAAATTTTGGACCAATGCCTTAATCTTTGTAATTTCTTTTTTTTTTTCTAAAAAAAAAAAGAACAGTTATTTATATAATAAAAAAATAATTTTTAACATTTTTACTAGACAAATGGAATCCACAATAGATGGGGGCATAGACTTGTAGAAAGGGTTGAATCGTGGGTGGATGCTGTACGCGATCGACGCTTTTTGCCGAGCACCTTCAAGGGTCACAGAATTTAGAGGAAAAAGAGAGGGGATGTTGACATCATAACTGGGTTGAATTCCATCTCCGTACACTATATTTAAACAATATAAAATAAATGTCTAAGCTCTAAATGTTACCTAAAAAACAAAACAAAATAAATTTATTTTGGGTTATTTACATAATTTTTTTTTTTTTTTTTTTTTTTTAACAAAAGTTTCAAATCTTCATTCATTCATGAAAAATCTAGAGCCAAAGTTCTAAGAAAATAGAGCATAGTACTGTGAGGTTACAATTTCACGTATATAACTGGAAATGTCTTCGATCTATACATAATCTATAAATTGTTTCATTGCATTTCATCTAAGACCTACTTTTGTGGACATGTTTTGATTTGTCTTTTTTTTTTTTTTTTAATTTTAATTTTGAAACTGACACAACTCGTACGTGACTTTGTGCCACGTATGTAAAAGTTTGGTCTTATATGAAACTCAGTTAAACGACTTTCATATCTCTTATTTTAATGTATGCTGTCTCTTGGGATTTATTAAGGTTACCTAAGGTGATGTAAGATTGATAATATATGGTACGCTTTTTATTATTATTTTTTTTAAGCCAAAAAAGGTGTGACACGTTTGGGAAACCCTAAATGAAAATGTAAATTATTTTTCTTGACATAATAAAAATTTTCCAATCAATGAGAAGTTGGACAATCTATTAGGTTGTTAACAACATCAAAGGCTATAGTCTCGTTTTATATGCAGAATGACAATTTATTAAGAAAATGAATAGTTATTACCGGAAATGAGATAATGTGGAATGAAATAGCTAATTATATTTCTTAATTGGTTTGGTGATAACACATTTGTTTTTATTGGAATTGTGCCAAAATTACTAAAATACCCAAAATATATATAATACAGAAATAATTATAAAAATACAAAAAATAAAAAAAGTGAAAAATTGCTTTGAACATGGTTTTATATACTTATTTTTGGTGTTTTTTTTTTTTTTTTTTGGGGGGATTAATTAGCTAAACCTTTGCGAATGAACGTGAGCGACGACAATGTCCGTATATGTTTGAAAGCAATACGTTTCAGAGTAGATATGGTAATAGTCAAGTAAAAAGAACATCCTCTTCTCAAAATGGCATGCCCCTTTTTCCTTTTCTATGGGCTTTTTTTTTTTTTTTTTTGCACTTTCATTAAAAAATCAAGACAAACCATCTCGATCGAATACAAAATTAATGTTAAAAACGGGGTAATCTTTCATCTAAACATCCTCGATGTGGCCTTTGCTAAACGATGAGCTGCAGTGTTTGCTTTCCGGGTGTGAAATATTTTGGTACAGCCACATACATTGTGCTGAAAAAATCAAGCCCATTTGGCGATGAAAGACATACAACCAGCTCCAAGAAGAAGTGAGATATTTGCCCCTAATTGAATTTTCAAATTGCTTTGAACTCTTGGGTTCATGAAATCTGCAGCTAATAGGTCAACAAGTGCCATGTAAATCAAGATCCCAGCAGAAGCAGCGTCAAAAACCCCTTCAACAATCAAAGAAGTTGGGCTATTCTCATTGTAAACACTCGATATTCCAATCCCAATTGCTATTCCTAGAGGGGTTGTGAGGGAGAAAAATGTTGCCATTATTGCCGCAGAAGTAGTCTTGAATTTCGCCTACCAAAAAAAACAAAAAAAAAGCAACAAAATAAATTATGGTATATATATAAAAAAAATGACAGCAATGAAAAATATTATATATATTATATATGTTTTAGTTTGTTGACAATTTGTGAGTGGCTGCCCACACTTTATCATCTTAAACTTTTCAGATTATTTCTTTACTGGCAATTAAAAAAAGGGATGATGTGCTCATTATGACAACATTTACTATAAGCAATAAAATTTATGTTATATATATATATATATTAAAAAAAATTATAAATACTCATTTATTATTTTACTGACAAATTTAGTAGTACTATCTGCCTTTGGATGTATATATATATTTTTTAATAAAAGTTTATCTAAAAATAAATAAAGACTGTCACGTCAACTCAATAAGATTTGAACATATAACATTACTCATTAAAAAAAATAAAAAGCAACAAAGTTTATGATATATATAAAATAAAGAGAAATGATTGAATCAATATATGGTTGACACAAAGTGATAATTTGTGAGTGGCGTCCCACACTTTATATATATATATATTATTTAAAAAAAAATCAATTTAATCTTAAACTTTTCAGCGTGAAAATGGACCATTTGGGTGTAATTAATTAAAGGGCAATCTATTTTCTAAATAAAAAAATTAAGGGCATTCTTTAATTTTCAGGTTATTTCTTTTCTGGCAACGAAAAGTCACTAAAAACGGAGGATGTGCTCATTGTGACAACATCTACAACCCCCATTGTTGAATTTTTTTAAAAAAACTCCACCCAAAATTTCAAAGATGCTGAATATTATTGTGTGACAACGCAACTGGTTCAGAGTTTTCTTCATTCCCGGTTGAGATACCTGAGAGATGCAGCCGCCGAGACCCAACCCTTCAAAAAACTGATGAAAAGACAGGGCTGCCAGCAGAGGTTTTATTGTATCTGTGCTCTGAGAAGCACCCAAAGATATTCCGATTATCACCGAATGAGCCACAATTCCCATCTCCAACACCTACAACAAAACACCCACCAAACATGTAATCACATGTATTACTATGATGTTGCATCATGCATGTCAATTGGGCGTATGTCCTTTTCACCGTCTATATTCATTCCGTCCGGTAACTGGTTTTTAGTTAGTCTCTTCCGCCCGCCCTTTTCAGTTAAAGAGAAAAAAAAAAAGAAAAAGAATTAATCTTACTTGTGATATAACACGAAAACGGATGAGCTCCGCCATATTCAACTCCTCGGGGTGGGCGGCGGAGCCATGAGCATGGCCATGAGTGGCATGTGTATGGACATGTAAGTGACCGGCATGCTTATTGCCCTCCTCTTCATCAGGACTCAACTGCTTACTATTCTTAAAGTGCAGCCTCGTATAAAACCCCGTCGCGAATGAATCCACCATTAACGTCCCTATAGCAGACACCATGGCAATGAAGCCAGTGAAAGGAAATTTCCCCCATGGATTTTTGTTGAGGCAGGGAGATGTCAATCTCTCAAAAGCGTCGGGAAGTATGTGGATAAACCCGGTTGCCAAAATCACCCCCGCCGCGAACGCCTTGATCATGAAGAAGATATCATGTTCAGGCCTTAGAGTCGGAATCCTCTTCCCCAGCAAAGGGATGCTCACCCCCACCGCACCGGTGAAAAGAATGGTCGCAATCGAAGCTATTTTGTATTTGAGTGCTTCCCCTTTGTTCTTCTCTGTGGTCTCTGCCTCGCACGTGCACTCTCCCGACACTACATAGGGAGTGGAGGAGAGAAGTATTAGAAGAAATAAGAGGTTGAAGATGTTGAAGGAAGAAGCTCCAAGATTGATCATGGCGTGTGGTAGGGGGAGATGGAGAAAGATATGGGAATTTTGGAGATTGGGTGTCTGTGAAATGGCCCGATCGAGTTTTCTTGTTATATAGATAGGAAAAAGAAGGGGTTTATGCTGCTTCTTTTCAAAGCATTGGATGAGAAAAACAGGGATAATCAACGGATGGACAATATCTGAGCATCTTATATTGTTAAAGAGAATTTATTAAATAATAAAAATACAGATTAATTAAGGGAAAAAAAATTCTACGTACACATATATAATATAATTACAATTGACTAGACTATTAATATGTAGGTCGTGTGTTATGCACGTGGGTTGGATGCCTTGTAATTTAAGGAACCCCGCCCCCCCAAGTGATTGGCTTACATGGAAAGCAATTAAGGAATGGTGATGATGATGATCTACAGCTGTTTTATGTGGGCCCGTTGACGGACTATGGTCGTCGGCCATGAGCAGTGCATCTACTATTTTGAGGAGATACGAAGGCAATTATTTGCTTGGTCCTTCCTTCCTTCCTTCCTTCCTTCCTCTC
>NC_081543.1:7152221-7161858 GCF_901000735.1 Corylus avellana
GTGTTCTTCTGATCATTGATATTATTTTCTAAAAAACAGGAAAAAAAAAAAAAAAAAACTTACCCCCAGTGGTCTCATATTTTTTTGAAAAATATTAGGTATTCTCTTGGTCTTATGTAGATATTATTTTCTAAAAATCTAGTAAGAGAAATAATCATATAAGGGTCAATTTCTTTTATATTTTTTTTAAAAAAAATATCCATCTAAAGCCAAAAGAACATCAAGAGAATACTTAGCATTCTTTTTATTTTTTATTTTTTTAAGAAAACAATATTCACGTAGGATTATTAAGACAACACCAAAAACAATTGTAATATTTCTCTATATCATAAGTACTAATAGATGGTATGGTATATTAAGTACTTTAGCCTTCATTAATTATCATTTATGTTGCTGCATGTTGCTGCTGGTTCGGTGGCCCCTGTTTAATTATATATCTTCATGTGATGGAAAACGTTTATGATTATCTATGAAATTATCTTCAACAAAATGGGTGGCTTATACTAGGGAAAAGTTTGGTGAACATGTATCTTATTGGCCTCAAACTGGATTTGACTATATCCACTTACGACAAGGCATGCTCCTCAAAGTCATATAGATGGGCTACATAGAGGTCAAAGGAATCTAAGGAGTCAATGAATAAGATATTTCGTTTTCCCATTCACCGAAAGATTTCGTTTTCCCATTCACCAAAGGATATTTCGTTTTCCCTTTTGCCAAACAATATGAGATATTTTAACCCACAATCATGACAATTAAGAATAATGAAGTTCTAAATTAAATTTGAAATTTGAAATAAGAAAATATATTGTTTGGCTATAAAGGCTGTCAACTTATTGGTTTGGGAAAAATCTACTTTACCCTTCTAAGTTTTGAGAATTTTTTAATTTGAACCCTAAAGTTTAAAAATTGACAATGTACTCCCATAATATTTCAAAAATTTTCAATTTAAACCTTCCGTTACTAATTTTTATTAAATTGGACGGAAATTTATGAAATTACGTAATTACCAATTTTTAAACTTTAAAGTTCAAATTAAAAAATTCCTGAAATTTTATAATGGTAAAGTAGATTTTTCCCAATTGATTAATTAAGCTGTCAAAAAAGAAAAGCCTGCTAAAAATAATAAGAGTTATCTACCTTGTAGAATTATATTGGATTACCAACAAATTTTCAAAGTTGGCCAAGATGAGAGTCCAATGTGGGAAATCTAACTTTGAGCTCGAACCTGCATTTAGCATTGTTCTTATACAGTAAAATGGTAAGTGGTCAAAACAATCCCTCAAATGATAGAAATTTACTTGTTGATGAATTCATAAAATACTTCAAATTTCCCTCTAAAAAGGGTAATTAAGAAATAAAAAATTCTACCCACTTGATTATTAGAAACAAGTAATTCAACACATCCCCAAAAAATTAAAAAAAAAAAAAAATAACTCTTAATTTGGAATGGAAGAAATAACATATACCAATAGTTTTGATCAAACGATCAATTTAAGGTTCTATTTGTTTCGACGTAAAATATTTTTTTTGTTGAAAAATATTTTCTGCGAAAAATAATTTTTGATGTTTGGCATGTACAGGAAATCATAAAATTGTTTTATATTTTTTTTATTCAATTATATTAAACTTTAAATTACGATAAAGTCTTAACCGAGTCCTAGAAAAGTTCCAACAGTGGTTCAATTAGGTCCCGACGAAGTCTTGATGGTGGCTCCGCCGAATCCTAGCAATGTCATGACTAGGTCTCGACGAGTCCCGATCAAATACAAGCAGTGTCCCAATTGAGTCTCAGATGAGTTCTAACCGGGTCCTGACAAAGTCTTAATTGTGGCTTCGTCGAGTCCTAGAGATGTCCCGACCAGGTCCCAACAAGTTGTGCTCCTGTTCTGATCGGGTTCCAACAAGTCCCGATCGAGTCCATGCGGTGTCCCGACTAGGTCCCAGCTGAGTTCCTGACTGAGTCTCGACGGTGTCCCAACAGAGTCCTAGCGGAATCTCAATCGGGTCCCGGCGGGGTCCCGATCGGATCCTGGTAAGGGTAGGCAAAAAACAGCCCAACCCGCCTAGCCGGGTTTTAGTGTTTTTTTGGCGGATACTGGTTGAAAAAATGAAACCCGTGCGGGTTGGGTCAGGCCGCTGGTATAGTTTTTTTAAAAGAGGCAGGTACTCGACCCGCTCCTATCCGCCCCGCCCATGATGCTTAAAACCCTAAATTCCTAATATCCTCTCATTTCACGCACCGTCCAAACTCTCCAGACCCAGCACCTCTCTCACTCTCTCGGTCTCTTGAGTCTCTTAGTCTCCTCTCTCAGACTTACTCTCGTCAGAACTACTCCTCTCTCACTCTTGCCGGCGGAGGATTTCTTGAACCGTACCGCTCCTCTCTCTCACTCTCTAGGAAGTGAACTAACACGCTCTCTCTCTCTAGTCTCATGACTCTCACGGTCTCATCCCTCGGCATCAAGTAAAGAAATCTCATCTTCGGTAAAAAAATCAATCCCAACCCAATTTTTTTTGAAAATACTATCAAAAAAAATCAAATCCAGTGGATACCCGACCCGCCTCAACCAACCCGACAATTTAAACCCGCCCGCCCAACTCGAAAAATCGGTGGATAACCCACATTGTATACGGGTTTTGGGTATGGTTTTTTCAAACCTGCCTCGGTAGGGTTGAGTAGCCGAAAAATGCCAAAACCCGCCCGAACAGACCCCGTGTCCACCCCTAGATCCTGGCAATGTTCTAATGGAGTCTTGGCGACGTCATGACTGAGTATGTCGGTTTGCGAATGAAATGTTCAAACTCAAAAAAATAATTTATGGTTTTCAAAAATGAAAATCATTTTACAAAAATTAAAGAGGCTTTTTTGGTCGAACCAAAAACATTTTCTGTTAAATATTATTTTCTTTTGTACCAAACACTCGAAAATACAAAAAAAAAATATTTTATAAACATCATTTTACACCGAAACAAGCAGAGCCTAAAACAAAACCATGACTAATTATGTTTGAGTAGCTTATTATAAGTTAAACCAATATGTAAAGTTGAAGAAAATGAATTATTTAGATTTACATAAGCATGATATTTCTTGTGTCTTAAAAATAGAAAGAAGCCTCTACACGCTACACAACTTGTATTTTAATAAAATAGACCCTTTTTAAATCTAAGATGCTAAATAAACAAACATTTGAGTATTTAAAAAATCTAAATGTGTTTAATGACAGTTCACACAGGATTTTGGTTCACACAATTGGGGTCAAAAGGGGAAAAGCACACAAATGCTAAAGAGGGATACGTGCTTTCCAAGACCCAGCCGTATTTTTTTTTTTTTTTTTTGTAAGAAAATTACAAGAAACAAAGAAACAGAGCAAAACAGAAAATTAAAAGGGGGGTGGATCTTTTCCACTACAAATGGGGAAAGAGGGAAGATGGGGTAGGTGAGTGGGAATGCAGCCGGAGAAAACTCTTGCCGCGGCCCAGTAAGCCACATGGTGGGCGCAGAAGTTTGCACTTATGTTAATTTTCCTTGCCTTCCATGAAGAAGAGGAAGGAATGGAGGAAATTGAGTCCGAGATGACATTCGCAGTTTTCCAAGATGAGACTATCGAAGGGTGTTGAAGAGCTGTAATAACAACCTGGGAGTCACCTTCCAGAGAGAACACTGAGAGCTCCAAAGATGTAGCCAGAGAAATTGCAAGAGAAGCTGCCAAAGCTTCCCCATACGTTGGGTCACATAAGGGGCTAATTTGAGAAATAGCCTTTATAATTCTCCCATTTGAGTCCCTGCAAACAGCACTTTGAGCAGAGAATGACTCACGAATTGCTGTATCAAAATTTATCTTGAAAGTATTAGGCTCTGGAGGGGACCAAAGTTCAGTGGGGGAACTCTTTTTCCAAGCCTCAAAATGATCCAAAGAAACTTTTTTGACAGAGCAAGAGAGGGACCTTGCATCTGGGATTACACCATTATGAATTGCCTGATTTCTGCTGAACCACATAAGATCACAAAAAACAGAAGCAAATATTTGAAATAAATGAGCATCTTTTTTAGGGATGCCCAAACCAAAGCAAGGATTGATAATACAGTTTAACCATTCAGACAAATTTAAATTAGACCAGACCAAAGAATCAAGAGGCCAGAAAGAGTCTCTCCAAATGATCCTTGCAAAACTGCACCGAAAGAAAAGATGTTCAAGAGAATCTATATCAGTTTTGCAGAGGGGACAAAAAATATCAGAAGGAGAGATATAAAAAATCTCACGTGGCCTTTCTTTGGTTGGAATGATGTTCCAAGCGATCTTCCAAAGGAACATCTTTAGTCTATCACAGAGGTTAAGTTTCCAGAGCTTTTTCCAAAAATGGGGGGGGAGGGACGGATGGGGGGAAGAGGGGTGGGAATTTCGGATCAACTTATAAGCTGAAGAGGAGGAGAAAAGGCCATTGTTTGAGGGGGTCCAAAGGAAAGAGTCCCCTTCTAAAGGGCAGATTTTGATTTTAACAATCTCATCCACCGAGGCTGAATCAAAAAGGAAGCTCAAAAGAGGCACATTCCAAGAGGGGTCCGAGTTAGAGAATAAATCTTTAACAAGGAGATTAGGGAACAAAGAGTTGCTCCCATTGATGGAGGAAGGGATGAAAGAGGAAAGGGTGGGAATCCAAGGAGAGTCCCACACCGGCAGAGAGGAGGACCTATGAATATTTGGACAGGCTCCTAGAGACAAAAAATGCCGGGACTTTAAAATCCCTTTCCAAAGCCAAGAGCTGGCAGCAGAGGGGGAGGAAGAAAAAAAATTAGAGGAATGAAGATACTTACCTCGCAACTGGTCCGCCCAAGTGCATCTGAAATTTGTAAGAATCTTCCAGCCAAGATTTGTAATAAGAGCCAAATTTGCATCCTTCATACGCCTAAAACCCAGGCCTCCCAGAGCTCGAGGAATACAAAGAGAGTCCCAAGATTTAAGGGTGACATTTCTAGACTTTCCAGAAGGAAACCCCCACCAGAAATCCTTAAAGAGCTTATCCAACTTATCACAAATGCCTCTAGGGAGGAGAAAAGAGCTCATTGCATACGTGGGAATGGAGGCTGCCACCGATTTAATAAGCACCGTCCTGCCGGCTTTAGAGAGAGATTTAGCTCTCCACCCTTCTATTTTCCCTTGAACCTTTTCCACAATATCATTAAAGGCCTTTACCTTTGAGTTTCCAAACAAAATAGGGAGCCCCAAATATACAGACTTTGATGCGTTATGGGAAAAGGGGAGGATGCTTAGAATATGCTGTTTGGTGATTACTCCAGTGTTTTTGCTGAACTGGATTGATGACTTTTCAACATTAATAGATTGCCCAGTCCACCGAGAATACCTTTCAAAACATTTCTGGATACAAGTTGCTTCAGTGACAGAGGCCCTACCAAAGATGAGGAGATCGTCTGCGTAAAGGAGGTGGGAGATAGCTGGGCAGTTCCGGGCTATCTTGAGACCTCTAAGGGAACCAGAAACTTCTTCTTTAAGTAAAAGCCTTGAGAAAACCTCTGTGCCGAGAATGAACAAAAAAGGGGACAGAGGATCCCCTTGACGCAAACCCCTCTCCGGGGAAAAATTTCCAAAAGGGCTGCCATTGATGAGGACCGAGAAAGAAGGAGAGGAAATACAAATCTTGATCCAGTTTAACCAAATAGAATTAAAACCCAATTTCTGCATCACAGCCAAGATAAGGCTCCATTCCATCCTATCAAAAGCCTTCTCCATATCCATCTTTAAAAACATTAGACCACCTTTTCCTCTTTTCTTCTTGAAAGTATGTAACAGTTCATGGGCAAGGATTGTGTTGTCCTGAATATTTCGATCTGGAACAAAGGCCGATTGAAGGGGAGAAATAAACCTTGGAAGATGGGCCTTTAACCGGGAAGCTAAGATCTTGGACACAATCTTGTACACTATGTTGCAAAGGCTAATTGGGCGAAAATGGCCCACTGAATGGGGGCCCTTTCTTTTAGGAACCAAGGCAATAAAGGTATGGTTTTGCTCTTGGAGTAAAATATTTTCTTTGAAGAAACCCCAAACAAAATCCAGAACATCACTTCTGACAATCGCCCAGTACTTTTTATAAAACAAAGCTGTAAAACCATCCGGGCCCGGCGCTTTTGTGGAGCCAAGACTAGACAAAGCACTTACAATCTCTTCTTCAGAAGGAATAGCACAGAGAGCTTCATTGTCATCATCAGTAATAACAGGGGAGAAAAGGTCCAACATCTCATTCTCTAAGCCAGGGGAGGAAGAGGAAAACAAGTTAGAAAAATAGTTGATGAAAGAACCTCCAATCTCATTTCTGTCCGAGACCCAAGCACCCGAGCTCTTTTTGAGAAAATCAATTGCATTTGATCTGCGCCGAATCAAAGTTGAGGAATGGAAAAATCTCGTGTTTAAATCTTTGCATGTCAACCATTGCTCTCTGGATTTATTTCTCCATAAAATCTCTTCTTTCACTAGAAGGTCTTCCAATTTTTTCTTGATGTTTTTCTCTAGCTGAGAATTTTGAACAGTAGGGGAGCTCCTTTGGATCCAATCCAGCTGAGTGAGAGAGTCCTTGATATTTTTCTGGATGTTCCCAAAATATTCGGAATTCCACCGTTTTAAGGCAGCTTGAGTATGCTTCAACTTTTTTATCAGACAGAAAGCTGGATTCCCATTAACAACAAAATTCCAGGCTGCTCCAATAACTTCACTGCAAGTGGGATCTTTTGACCAAAACTCCTCAAATCGAAAAGGCCTAGGAATGAAGCTTGAGGTGATAGAAGTATTTAGGAGGATAGGAGAGTGGTCAGAGGAGAAAGCTGGGATGTGCAGAACCGAGAATTCGGGGAAGAGGTGAACCCAACTACTGGAAGCAATTCCCCTATCTAGTCTTTCCTTTATGATGTTCCTCCCCCTTCTGTTATTACTCCAAGTAAAATTGTTCCCAGTGAATCCCAGATCAACCATATCTGCTAAATTTAAGAAGGAGCGAAATGGGCAGTTTGAGGAGCTTGCATGAGGACGTCCCCCTAGCTTTTCTGAACTATCCAGAATATAATTAAAATCTCCAATACACAACCAAGACCCAACAAAGTTCTCACCAATTTTAAACAGATGGTCCCAGAAGACAGGCTTATCACACCTACGAGGGGGACCATAAACACAAGTGATCATCCATGGCTGGATCACTGGGTCCGAATAGCACCAAGCGGAGATGAAATTTTTATTCATGTCAAAACATTCAATATCTACACCTGCTCGCCAGGCTAACAAAAGCCCTCCACTAGTGCCAGCGGGAGGGACCTGAACTAAAGAGTAGAAACCAAGTCTATTCACAATAACAGTAGCTTGAGGAGTAGCTGTTTTAGTCTCAGACAAAAAAATAATATCAGGGTTTAGAGTCCTGATAAGAACCCGTAAGCTTCGGATTGCAGAGGGACGGGAGAGCCCCCTGCAATTCCAGGAGAGGAGCTTCATTGATCATTTGGGGGCATGGCCAAGCCCGCCTCCTCAGCTTTTGAGTTACCCATATCACCACAAACTTCCACTGAAACCACTGCCACTTCCTGGACTTCCTTCTTTCTTCTAGCCGCCTTAAAAATCTGCCTAGTAGTATGATTTTTGGATTCATCTTTTAGGGTGGGGATCAAGACAGCTTCTTCTGAGGGGATTGGAAAAATAGGCTTGATAGAGGGACAAGAAAATCCTTTCCTGGATTGAGAAAACTCATCATTTCCTCTAGCTCTTTTCTTTGATCGGGGAGAGGAAGAACCATCATCATAATTTGAAGCCGTGGGTAAACAAACAGGGGGAGGGGGAGATTTTTTCAGAGGGACGGTTTTTGGAGGTCGAACAGGGTAGGGGGCTTTTCTGGGAATTTTTTTGATGTTCAGAGGCTTTGACTGTTTGAGGGGAAAAAGGTTTAAGGGGTTTTTCTTTTTAGGGGAAATGGGATTAAGGCCGGATACAGGAGAATGGGCCCCGATAATATCAACCTTGGAGGTGGAATTATGAGAGACAATTTCTGCACTGACTATTGGGTTATCAAACCAATTTAAAGTAGGGCCGAAAGAGGGAGAGGGGGCCAGAGAAGGGTTGGGCTGTTGGGAGTTAGTGGAAATATTTGGGCCCAAGGAAATGATGCTATTTTTAGAAGAGGAGGGGTCTGAATGTATATGGAAAAAGTTTAGGTTGGGTAAGGAGTCAGCAGTGGGGGTAAATTGGATAAATGGTTGATTGAGAGAAATCTGGGCATTTATGGTGTTGAAATTTCCGATGAGAGGAGAAGGGATTTTATTCGGCTCTTTTAATAAGGGGGATGGGAGGGAAGGTAGGAATAACGGGCAAGGCTCTCCAACCGAGGTAGCAGTGGGGTCAGAGGAGGGATTGATGGGACTAGGAGTTTTCTGTGAGATTGATGTTACGTGGGTGTGGTTTACTAGGGAAGTGCATGCATGGGGAAGATGAATATGAGGGTTAGGGTTTGAGCAAATTACCTGGGACTGAGTTGACTCAGGTTCTGAGACATGAGCTGAGTTGCGTTCTGGGTTGGAATAAAGTTTAGGTTGCTCCATTGCTCCTATTCCACGAGAGGGGGCAGCTGAGGATCTGAAACTGGAGAAATTGGAGGCAATAAGAGAGACTTTATAATCCTTTGCAAAATCTGAGTTTCGAGGGACCCGACAGGCTGCTTCCTTGTGCCCAATTAAACCACATGAGACACAGTAGTCTCCCAAACGCTCATACTTTAGAGAACACCATGTAGAAGAGCCCACTGCTCGCTCCAACAAAAACCCCGGCTTCAGAGGTTTACTCACATCAAATTCAACCTGGATTCGGAGGTAGCTGCGACAGAGCATCCCGGAATCTTCAAAGTTTTCCACCTCCAGGAGTTTTCCTAGACCTAGCCCAATGGCAACAGCACTGGTTCGGGTCATATTCCTTAGAGTGAGATCATGAATCTGAACCCAAAAAGAGGAAGTGCTGAATTCAATCTCATTAAGAGTTTGATCCAGGGACCACTCTTTTAGAACTAGGAGAGAGCTTTTCACGTTCCAAGTGGGCTGTTTCATAATCCTAGTTTTGTGGTGTCGTTGGGTGAAAGTGAAAATGAATTTGTAAGGGTTATTTGTGGTTTGGAAAGAAAACGGGACCGCAAAATGCCAGGCTTTGATAAGAGAAGCTTCAACTTGGAGAGGAATGATGGGTCTTTGAGCAATAATTTTACCAACTAGGGCAAAAGGACCTTCTGTGGTAGCATTTGCATTTTGGGATAGGTGATTAACAGGTTCATCCCAGGACAGAGCAGAAGTTTGTGAGATGAGTGTATCCAAATCCATGAGGTAAAAAAAGAGAAGGTCAGAAAGGTGTGGTGAGGGATAGTAAGGAAACAGGAAGAAGCAAGGATGGAGATCAAGAAAAAAAGTTAAGAGGTTTGGAAACAGGGTTCCAGAGAAAGCTCCTAACCTTGGAGCTCAGAGATTTTGACCCAGCCGTATTTAATGCTAAAGAAAGTGTACAATTTTGTAGTAGCCCAAGAATGACGGCATAGGGGGTGTCTGTTAAACAACACCCCACCGCACCACACTGTTTATGGATCACGGTACTGTTTATAGATAAAT
>NC_081543.1:7162153-7162453 GCF_901000735.1 Corylus avellana
ATATTAACTCTAATATTTTTATTTTTTACATCACATCAATTATTTTTTATTATTATTTAAATAAAAAAATTACTACAAAACAAATTTTTTTCCTTTTTTTATACAAAATATTTTTATTTTTTTTTCTCATATCAATTAAATCTGTACCATTTCACTACCTTTTCCATTACATTGCCGAACACAGCCTGAAAGACTTTCTGTGGAACCAAGCAAGCAGTATGGCGAATGGGGCGAAGCAGTCCAAGTTACTTACTTTAAATAAAGTGATTGCATGACAACATTGTGTCTTCATCTTCCTTA